>NW_026042486.1:0-237039 GCF_023856365.1 Brienomyrus brachyistius | reverse complement strand
ACAATTCCATACAGGTACATCAGGACGGGTCGCCGTTCCTGGGGAAGCGCCGTATAGCCGGTGAGGCGGCGTGGTCCGCTGGCGGAGGAGGGGCCGTCACGATAGCAGAACTCTTCCCTCAGCAGAGAGAAACCTCACAGTGGCGACGTTTTCCACTGACCTTGATTTTTTTGCACATTTTGAAGAAGCAAAACTGAAAATCCGTTAATGGGTACGATTATATTTCAGGAGGACAAGCCCTCAAACGCTTTCAGTTTGATTGAAGTGGTTTTTGTGGCGATTCGCAAAACTGAAATGGAAGCCGATTTTGCGAACTTGTTGCTGTGTAGGACACGATGACTTGGTTCTAGAGCTCGTATCTCATGAAAAGCTCAATCCATGTTGAGGCACGGAATCATAAATTGCAGGTGTTGTTTCCATGATGTTACTTAATGGAAACACCCTTTATGCAATTTCACTTTGTCAACAAATTTGCTTGTTTGTGCAGAACTTTAATGGAAACGCTGCAGGTTTTGATATATTAAGGAAATGGAGTGAACGGGGTCTTTAGAAGTCAGAGGGCCTCCTTCAACACCGCTTTAGATTGATTTCCTCTTTGTTGTCCAATCAGATTTACTCTTTAAGCAGTCACGTGACTCCTTGAAGGTGCCCTATTGGTTAGTGCTGTATCGATTTCCTGGGCCGCCCAGCGTCATGTCGGCATAGATGTAGTTTAACATAATGTTTGTTGGAAGTAAAGCCCCCTCGAAGTTTTTGAATGAGCATGTTTTATGATTTGTGGCGTTTCGTTTGACAGACCTTGGCCGACCCTGGGAAGTACGCTCTGATTGGAGCCGCCGCCCAGCTTGGTGAGTGTCCGTCCGCGGTCAGCCTGCTTTTCAGAGCTCGTCTAGAGGTGCATGGAGGCACATGAGGCTTCGGGTTTGCGTCTGTTTACGAAGGTCTTTGCCAGGTGGGATCGTGAGGATGACCCTCAGCCTGACTGTCATCATGGTGGAAGCCACCGGAAATGTCACCTACGGCCTACCCATAATGCTGGTTCTGATGACGGCGAAGATCGTGGGCGATTATTTCGTGGAGGTCAGTGTTGACGTTTCGGGTTGGAGCGGGTTGGTCCATTTGGCATTATGTGTGAGCCTGTCAGTGAGTGATGAGCTCATCGCCTTTCAGACCGTGCAGAACTTGGAATCGGGCCAGTCGTGTTTCGTTAACTGCTCCGGTCTCATGTTGCTTTTGGTGTGGGTGGTGCAGCTAGCCACCAGTCTGACGCCATCTTTTTTTCATCTGTCCTTCCAGTGACTGATTTTGAGAACCCTTCCGTTGTTTTTGCACAGCTGTCTAACTTAAGGTGGCACATCATGCTGTGACAGCTCGTTTCGCTTCTCTGTTCCTCAATGTGCCAGCAAATCTGCTTAGAGGAAGTAAAACTTCAAGGGGTGGCAGCTTGTGAATGTTGTGCAGATGTGATCCTAAGCTCTTCTGAGTGACTCGAATTTTCCCACAGGGGCTATACGACATCCACATCAAGCTGCAGAGTGTGCCCTTCCTGCACTGGGATGCCCCAGCCACCTCCCACTCCCTGACTGCCAGGTATATTGCCCCCTACAGGATTTTCCCTGCTAATGCTTCAATGAGCCCAGTACACGCCTTTAGCAAGACATTGGTGCTTCATTCTCACTGTATATTCAGGTTTGGTGTGTCTGTCCATTCAGGGAGGTTATGAGCTCTCAGTAACCTGCTTCAACCTGGTGGAGAAAGTGGGCACTATTGTGGATGTGCTCAGCAACACCTCGACCAATCACAACGGGTTCCCTGTAGTCTCCGGGTTGAGTGATGGCTGTGAGGTATGTCCCTCCCACTAGGGGTGATTTTGTTTTCCTGGAGATTTGTCACATGATGTACTTTGGGGCTTTGCTAATCTGAATTTTGTGCTCTTAGCCAGGGAAAATCTGTGGCTTAATCCTGCGTTCCCAGCTTATCGTGCTCCTGAAACACAAGGTGAGTGTGACCTAAGGTTCCTGCAGAGGTCAGCTGAATAAGGAGCATGTCTGTCCACACTAACACCTATCAGGGTGCTTGGTGTATATGCATGCCTGTGAATGACAGTGCAGCTGACCAATGAGGGGTTTGATTATTGAATACCTGGATGTGACTGGCAGTGCGATTGACCAATGAGGGGTCTGTTTACTGCGTACACGGTTGCGAATGTCAGTGCAGCAAGCCAATGAGAAGTGTGCTCATCCACGTTGTGACCGGTGTACTCTTTTCAACCAGGTGTTTGTGGAACGGGCTCGTTCTCGTCTCAATCTGCGCAAACTGCAGCTGAAGGACTTCCGGGATGCCTACCCTCGCTTCCCTCCGATCCAGTCCATCCATGTGTCCCAAGACGAGAGGGAGTGCATGATGGACCTGACGGAGTTCATGAATCCCACCCCCTACACTGTCACGCAGGTACTAGTCTCAGTCTCAGCCTTGGTCTTGGTCCTTGAGAACCAGAGACACATTTGACTAAACAGTCATGTTCTGCGACTGTGTTCTTCTGCCTCTTTTTCAGGAGACGTCGCTTCCTCGTGTCTTCAAGCTGTTCAGGGCCCTTGGTCTGCGGCACCTCATTGTGGTGGACAGTGACAACCAGGTGCGTCTGCCTTGCGAGGTCCTCAGGCCTTCGTCATCTCCAGCACATATCTCCATTCTCATTGTAAAATTCGAAAATTACTGCATCGGTTTTCAGCCAGTGGCCGTTGGGCATCCATCTAGATCAAGGTTATCACCCTGGTTTCCTGTGCTACTCCCACCCCTCCCTCATAACATAACCAGCTATCTATGCCCTGTTCTACGTACCAATCATGTTCCCGGTGCCCAGGTGGTGGGACTGGTGACGCGGAAGGACCTGGCCCGTTACCACCTGGGCAAAGACGGCCTGGAGGAGCTGCAGCTGGCACAGACGTGATGCGTGGAAGGCGACTGCCGCGCTGCTCACCAGGCCAACCCCCCCCTGCCCCCAGTCAGCCCCCGCCAGAACCCGCACCGGTCGTGCATTTCAGCAAAGTCCGGAACCCGGGATGCCAATGACTGACTTTCTGGTTTCGTCACCGAGGGTTGGTTGTGATGGGGGAGGGGATCGATTCCATGTGTGTTTTGCGACTTTTTGTTGCCCCCCTCCCAGTTTGCACATAAAATAATTTATCCGTTATGTTTTTAAAGCACTTCAGAGAGAGAGTGAGTGTGTGTGGTGTGTGTGTGTGTGTGTGTGTGTGTGTGGTTCTACACACACTTGGGTGTCAGTCCCGCTCTGTGGTCATTTGCAAAGCTTTGGTAGCATTGTGATATACATTAGTGTAAATGTGTAAAAAGCATTTCAAGCTGTGTGTGTGAGAGAGAGAGAGAGAGAGAGAGAGAGAGAGATTAGCCAGGCCAATAACGTTCCTCTTTTACTCAGAGTTTTTTGAGTGTGGTCTATTGACAGAGGGTACCACAGTTTTCTTGTGACTTTAGTTTTACTTTAGGGGAAGTTAATTTTCCTCTCCCAGATAATTGTCTTGCACATTGTACCATTAACCAATGCCTCCCACCCCTCCCTGCCAGTGTAGGTAAGACCAACCCTGCCCCCCCCCCCCCCCCCCCCGGAAAAACCCTGACTCGCTTTGACCTTTTTCTCTCATGCTGGATGCTAGCGGTTTTTAACATACAGTGTTTTTTCTCGTGAATTCGCCCATTGGCTGACTGCCACACTGCCTGCGTCCTCCCCCACCCACGCCAGTACGTGACAGTATGTATCCCCCCCACCCCGGGTGATTCTCCAGGTCCTGTGTTTTTGATGGCGATTTGTCTCTTGTTGCGCCGTACAGCCTCTAGGTGGCAGAAACCCTGGTTTCTGATATATACCTGAATAAATTATGCAAATCGGGGTCAGGTTTACATGGGTCGGGTGCCAAACAATGCCAGTAGTGTGTGTGTGTGTGTGTGGGGGGGTGACTTCACAGGTGCTCTCCTGAAAATGTGTGTATATCATTGTTTTTAAATGGCACTTACTGAAAGCAGAGTGGGGTTCAGGGCAGCTTAATGATTTGCAAGGTGACCATGGGTCGTGTTTGGCCAAGGGGGCGCTAGTGTGTTGAGGAAAGGAAACTTATTCTGGTCTTTGCAGGCTGTGCTAGAAACCCAAACCCACCCCCATGGCTGTATGTGGCTCCGCACTTTAAATGCTTCTTACCCCACCTCGTTTCCCATCTGCGCCCTACAACTTACAAATCCTTGCAATGTCACGTGCAAGGGGGCCCCCTACTGGCCAAGCAAGGCCCTACAGTCGCTGGTGCCCTTGGGGGTCCAGCCGTACAGTTTTTGCCAACAGCAGAGTTTACACTTTGACTAGTTATGTGCTGTTTAGTTATTTTGTTTTTAATTAAGGTGAACTTGCCTAAGTGACCCTGATCAGTTAAATAGGGTTTTACCCACCCAACAAGCCTATCGAAAATGGACATACCAGTTAAACGGTAAACGATGTGAATCCCTTATCAGATTTTGATTTTATTCTGAATATTAAATGTCGTGTTTTAACTCAACCTTAAATAAATTAAAGTATCTCCATTTTAAAGAGCACTGTGACTGGATGAGAGAATTGTTTCGGCGTTGGCAAGTACCACCTTAGCGTACATTTATAGAAACGGCTGAAATATACTGGATAATTTTGCATAATTTTTATTTTGCCAAGCTTGATTTTCTTCTGTGATTTCTGAAATCTAATAAAGGTTTTTGATGCATATGGCCTATTTGTATTGCACGAGTCAGTCATGCTGTTTAATAAGAATCATTTGTATTTATACAAACAATGATAAAAAAATTATTGTATTAAATGGCGTGTTTGATGATACTGGCTGGTGACTCCGTGGCACTCTTTGAGCAACGTGTCCGTATCCTAATTTTCTACCTTCTGACACACAAATTCTCAGACTAAATGAGATTACTGCAGTCCCGTTGCCGGGGTAATGCAATTGTTTAGGTGGATGTCGCTGAATGCATTTCAGTGGGAGGTCCAGAAAGCCTGGGACGCGATTTGACGGGGTAGAAATGAGATGAACGGTTCTGTTGTACCTTGCAGATTTGTACCTTGCAGATTTCCCTCGATTTGCTTATTAGTTGCTGGAAATCAATATTTAAAAAAAAATGTGCGTTGAACATGCCTTTCCATCCCGATCCATGAACCCAGTTTTCCCAGATATCAGCAAAACAATGAGAAATTCTATATATAAAAAAAAAAAAAATCAACATTTGATTAAGTTTTATTAATGCTTGCTTTCATGTTAAAAAATTTTGGTGCACAATTTAATTTTTTTTTTAACACACAACATTTGGTTGAAATTGTAACGTGGAACATCAAGTCTGGGGCGCAGTTAAGGGGGGGAGATTAGGACAGTAAAAAACTTGGAACATAACTGCATTGGTGTGGGTTTGTGGCCCAATATGATATGCATTCATGGGGCCCAAATTCTCTAGCAGAATCACAGCATAGATTTCTTTGTATATTTTTTAGGTTTAAAGGACTCCGGAGATTGAGATATTGTGTTTTTAAAGTTTCCTTGGACTCCCACAGTAAATTTTACAGAGCTGGGGTCTCCATAACTTTTGCTGTGCAATAAATTTTGCTGACTGGGAAAGGGGGGGGGGGGTTCCCCAAGATTTTTGCCGGCTCGCCTACCCATCGGCTCACCTTGAAAATGCCCAAAATGCCACCTGGCTGTTCAGCCCTGCTATAAAGTTGCAGAAAGACACGACGTTGTACTGTGACCTTACGATGTTACAGATCCGAGAAATAGCGTACTAAGCAGCACGTGTTTCCCTGCTGTGTTAAGGTGGGCCTTAGAAACCCATAACGCACTAATGCAGCTCTGGATGGCGGGCTATGCGTCAGTAATGCTGTCAGAGAAGATTCACTCATTAGTCTGATGTGAACTTAATCAGATTATGGGTCCTTTTAGTCGCAGAATACAACATAATCCATGGCAAATGGACATCGGTGCCGTCTTTATGATGTTATGCTGACAGTGCCTTTAATCCCACCCCCCACCCCCCACCAATCCCTTTCCCAACTTCATGTTGTCTCTTAATCCTGTATGTTTCAGTAATATGAAGACGGAATTTCAGTATTCTCTGTTGCGGTTGTTTTATTTTTATCTCGCGAGTTTCATGCATTTTTAAGAACCGCGCAGAACATCAGTTAACTCTGTGCTGCTGGAATCCTGAGGATTGCCTTGATGGGTAGTGTAGGAGTTGAAGGATTTGCGTAGTCAGATTTAATTTTTTAAAAAGGAAATCTATTAAAAAGTAACATGCAAAGTAGTTTATTATTATTATTTTTTTTTTTTTTTTACATAAGAATTTCAAGAGAAACTGAGAGCCTCGTTTTAATGGGCTTGTCTGGTAAAGTTAGTTTGACACTTGTACTGCATGTATTATTAAACATTTATCTATCCATCCATCCATCCATCCCGGCTCCGTCAACATGCAAACTTCAGTAATTCAAAACACTTAGTATTGAGCTTCCATTGTGAGCCTTAGCAGCCAATAAACAAACCGCCAATAATGAATATCACAGGCTTTGGTGATGGACACAGACTTCCAGACACGCCCCATATTCCTGACGCATTCCTCACCATGACCCTGTCTACTTCACATTCGCAGCCCAATATTTCATTCAAACTGGAGTTCGAAAGCTTGTTGGAGCCGAATGGACAATTTTAAAGACCAACATGGCAGAAAATTCAGTTCTGAAAGAAAGGAAGTTTCGATTTTTAATGAACTTATGAGATGCAGCAGAGATTCATCTTACCCTCAGTAATCTTTAGTTATAGCTTTCAGGGACTGGGATATAGATAATTTAGAAATGTGCTGCTTTTTAAAACACTAAGTAGGATTCCAATACTTTTCCAAGACACGGTATAATAGTATAATGTATTGTTGGTGCGCTGTGGGAGGGAGGTGCTGTCCTGGCAGGGGAGACAGGTGACTGAAACCTTTGTAGCGATTTGTTCCGCCTGTCTGTTGGGCAGAATTTAGTTTGCTCTCTTTGTGCTTCCAGTAAATCTAGGTCCCGTTCCCATCATACCAGCAAGTCCGTGCAGGGTGGATCTCTGGCTAATCTCTTTTGTTGTTTGATTCCCTCCACGGAGGAAAAAAAAAAGAACTCGAGGTCACCTGCGGTTCCGAACCACATCTCCAGCAGGTCAGTGATCTCAGAGTAGCACATGCCGTTTATAAGCCAAAAGAAAAATGGTTGAAAAGTACGACACCTGTGTTATTCTATTTTGGTATTTAAGTGACAGAATTCCACTAAAGGTGAATTAAAAACTTGCTTAATTTATTGAGAAATGCTGAAGAAGTAAATGAACAAAGGATGAGAGAAGCTGCTGGAATCTGAAGCAGACATGATGCAGGTTCGAAACTGCACAGTTTTGATCTGGAATATGGGACACAATCCACATTATAAGCACTGAGCTAAATGCCAAGTTTTAAATGGCTATTTATCTATTACAACCATTGTTTTCAGTGAAAGTTGTATGCAGATGTTTATTACTTAGTAATAAGGCAATATTTGGCTCAACTATGGTTTGTCTGTTACTAATGAAATAAACTTTTCCTATATATAGAGACACAGGACTTTTCTCACTTCTGATCTAAACCATAATTTAGTCTGTTTCTTATTTAACATGACACTATAATAAAAATACATCCGAAGTTAAAAATCCTGGAAGACTGCGTCAAATAGAGCAGCAGAGCACCGCCCCCAAACAGCCTCTGTGGGGCAGCAGTGAGCTCAGAGTGCATCCCCCCCCCAGGAGGCAGTGTTAGGAAGAGCAGGCTGCTGTGGGACTTGCTGGTGACCCCAGGGACTTGGTCTTGCCGTTGTCCTCTAAGGCCTGGGCGAAAAGGGCAGGGTTACGGCTGGAGTGCCGCTGGCGTCTCACAAAGGGAAAGACACTGGGGCATGATGGGAAGGAGAACATGTTAGCGTTCCGCTAACACTTGTGGCACTGCCTTTTCTAAGTCAGCCATGTTGGAAAATCCTTGACTACCGTGGAATTACAAACAGAAACTGGAGAGCATCACAGGGGACGCAAAAGCAATTAACATTACAGAACTCTGTGTAGTCTTAGTGACGAAGCTAAGCTGAAGCCAGCAGTTCACACTAAGCCCAAAAATCCCTGGAATTAATCGTTAACAACCCCAGAAACAGAACCTGTGTGTATCCCACACCAATATGAGTCTTATCCCCTTATATAAAATACATGGAATATATTACAGAAAGACCCCTTTTATAGAAGATAATAGTTTTACCTTTTTTTGGTCTCTTGTGGTTCTATGGCTCTAGCCAGCATGTTTTTGTAGAGATCGGACTTTAAATAGCGGGCGTAGGAGTCCTGAGGGTGAGAGGAGAGGCCGAGAGCCCGTTTTAATGAAGCTGTCATCCACTTTCATGGCTGTGCACAGTTAATGCTCCTACCTTCTTCATCAGGAAATAGATGTGCATCTGGGGCGTCATCCAGGACAAAACGATGTGGGCTTTTCATGCCCTGCAGGGTCTTCTCCATGGTCTTGCTGTCCACGTTTACCCACTTGCTGGCTCCCGGGGCCAGGAACTGCCTGGGGGGAAGGAAGTGATGAGCCTGAGCTTTGCAGTCCCACTGGGAGTAAGCAAGTGCCACATCAGGGCCTGCTCTAAATTCAACTGGGATGCAAACTGTCCCACTGGGCCACAAGGTCGCACTCACTTGTAGACCTCTTCCACCTTCTGCGGGATCGTAGCGCTCTCGCCGTGCCGGATGTCCTCACAGGCCTCCCAGAAACAGAGGTTCTCTCCACTGTGAATGAAACAGCGCATGCATCAGCTACCTGCAGGAGGCGCTCATCACGATGCCAATATGGAGGAGAATTGCCTTTCATAGAGGATCATGATTATTAATTTAGCAGATGCTAGATCCTATTTTTTTTTTTTTTTGAGAGGGCAGGGTCAGTCAGTCCCTGGAGTAACTGATCGACGGCCCAATAGTGAGGTCACTCAGCTGACTCTGGGATTTGAGCTGATGACCTCCTGCAATGAATCCCAATCTGCTGAGTCACACACTGCCCAAATAGGCCCGCAGTGATCAAATAATGAATATGATTCTTACTTGCTGACGATGCCTCCATGAAGCTGATCTACTTGGGCGGGGGGGTCTACATGCTGCTCACCACTGAACTCCTTCTCCAGGTACTCCCTGAACTTGCACCGTCCCAGAGGGTCCCTAAGGAGCTCCGTGAAGCCGAACCCCCATCGTTCCACCCGCAGCTTGGTGGGTGTCTCCACCCTGCACCAGGAGGCGTGGAAGTGAAGAGACGACAGTCACCTCTGGGGGTGTGGCCCTGAAGAGGCAGGATGGGGCGCGGGTAACGCACACTCACATGTCGGCATTCAGCGTCCAGAGTGCCGTGTCATCTGTTATCCAGGGGTTGCTGGGGGGGCAGCCTTGCATCATGGGGTCATGGTTCAGGTACTGCTCGCTGAACTTAAGGAAGCTGAACACAGAAGACCAGCCATTCCCAGTTTTAGTCCTACTTTCTATAATCCTTGCAAGTCATCAAATATTCAGGTTCAATGCTGGCATATTCCAGCAAACTGGAGCTCGAAATGGTGACGAAATGATTATACGTCATTGAACCCTATAAGGAAATTCTCTTTTCATCTCCTCCATCTTGCTCTCCATAGGTGAGAGAAAGCTTGGTAGCAAAGGGCAGCTGCCCGTAGAGGCTCCCAGGAACCTGGGGGTTAAGGGCCTTGTTCAAGGACCCACAAGTGTGCTGAAGCCAGGCTTGAACCGGCGACCTTCTGATCAATATTAAGTAATTATTTGCAGTTAAATACAGTTCAATTCAGTTTAATAGTCAACCGGTTTTCAATATTAGTTAGGCATCATTAATCCAGGATATGTGTGACTCTGAGATTTATGGTGAAAGATGGATGGGCAGATGGACGAAAGAACGAAATAACGAGGTTAGATTTTCACAAAGAGCAGTCCCCAGCATTTTTGTCAGAATTAACATGAAATAGATCCCCCCCCCCACCAATCAGAGGCACAGTATACAGAATACCCAGAGATATCCCCCAGTTAGGGACTAATGTGGACTGGTGTCGAACCAGTGGTCCCCCAGCTATGCTGGGACTGAGGCTGAAATCACAGGTGTTGGGGGGGGGTAGGTGGGGGAGGCTGTTATCCAACCTTTCCAGGCAGATGGAGGACTTGACCCTCGAGCGGCCCAGGGATTTCCTGATGTGTTCAATCTGGTGTCGGGAGCCATGAAAAATCACACGGGGAATATAAGAGTCAGAAAAAACACATCCAATCCCTGATAAGAGCCATGCTGTTGTACCTTTAAACAGAATTTGTCAATATCTGAGAGCCAACAAAAGAAAACGACAACACAGATGTAGATCCTTCCGAAGCAATTTTCTTATGACAGCATTCTTAAGAGCCCACTTAATCACCCTCTTTGGTTGTTCTTGGCAACCATCCCATCAGCTGAAATAGGTTCACTCTAAATTCTTTCAGGCTTACCTCTCTTTTGTAGTAGTCCGCGTTCTGTTCTGTAAAGAAGGAAGAAACAAAACCGTCTCTAAACATGATATAAGCCACATGTTTATGGGAGTTTTACTTGCGCAAAAATGTTCTGAGGGCACAAGGTTCATTGGTTCAGAGAGATAACCAATCAGACTGTAGAAGTGGTGGATACAGGCAACTAGAGGAGGGGGGGGGGTCAACCAATCAGATGTCTTGTTCTGCCTCCTCTAGTTCCTTAGACCCACCTCCTCTACAATCTAATTGGTTATCTCTCTGAACCAATCATTTTTCCTTCTGCCCTCAGAACATTTTTGTGAGGGTAAAACTCCCACGAGCGAATCACATGCAAGGAATCAGACAGTAGGAATTCTGCTCACACTCAGCTCCTGGCTTTACTAAGCAGACATCCAGTCTAGAAACCATGAATAATATAGCACTATTACGAGTATGTATTGTGGGACTGCTGACGTACTTACGTTAGCATGGAAAACGAGAGCAGGAAGTGAGGAAGAAGTGAGACAGAAAGATGAGCACAACGAAGTGCTGTCACACTCACACACGAGCTTCCCTCGGATGCCCTCCCACCAAAAACACTGATTATCACTTCACTTCCTTGGGTAATTTGGGGGCCCAAGGCAACAGCCTATTCTGCCTATTAGCTGCCATATATATATAGATATTAATATACATATTTTTTCTTCATGACTTTGATCTTATCTAGGCCCCGAGCGGCTCTCTTGTTTGCCCGGATCCGGTCCTGTGACTGACAGAGGCGATAAACAGCAGGTACTGGCATTACGGAAAAAATGTATATGCTTAATAAAAAAGCTCAGACCAGCTGGACTCGGGAGTTGTGCCGGTTCCTTCGCTCAGGGCCTTGTTCTTGAACGCTGAATGTTCCCGCTGCAGAAAATCAGAGGGTGAGAAATCCTTAGCTGAACTTCAGATGAAGAGTGAGCTCGTTTCTCTCAAGCAGACTGACGCCGGGTCTAACGCTGCATTAATACCCCTTAGCACTACTGGTCACATTTCCCATGATGCCACTGGGTACAGCCCATGGCGACACTGCCCAGTAGGGGACAGTGTGACAGCTTTCCAAAAGGACCATTCGGTCCTGGAGGGCCAGTCGGTGACACAGTATCCATGATCAGGACTGGGGTACCCTGCTTTACAGAATAAACTAACCAAATGTCGATACTGAATGCAATCTGATTTAACATGGTTTCCTTAAATCCCAATTAAAGTGCTTCAGATCAGCTCAGGACTTAACAGCAGAGAGACTATTTGGCAAATTATTACGCTGCTATTTGCAATTACATCCATTATCTCTCCGCTAACATGCAGCATTAAGCCTGAGCCGCAGGAATAGAGGTCAGATAATGGATCCGGTATTCCGGAGGTGGGATCCTCTTCCAGCTCGTTTAAAAGGCCCAACAAGTGGGGGGGTGGTGGGGGGGGAGACGCAAACACAGCATGTCTGCATTTTAGCTTCAGGCCGTCTCCCAGTCCCTTCGCACTCCTCTCTCCCAGATCCAAGCATCACCAGTCTTAGCGATGCGTCTCGTGTTTCTCGGGCAAAGAGAAAGGAGGCAGGAAGCGGGCCATTTTGTCATTTGCTGGTTTTAATCCCCCCCCCCCCCCCAGCTTCCCCCCGTCCACCTGGCCGTACCAGAGTGCAGAGCGTCCCTGCCTTTTAAACACGAGCAGCACCTGACTGGGGGGCCCTACGCTGCGTGGTTTTTGGCTCAACTGTGTTTCCGTCTAATTGGCGTCAAAACGGTGGGGTTTCATCAATGAAGGTGGTGTGTGGCTGAGCGGGTTGGCAGTCGCCGCCTATGACTGGAAGGTTGCCGGTTTAAATCCCACAGTCAGCAGAGTGACATCACCACTGGACCCCTGAGAGAAGTCCCTAAACCCCCAACTGCTCTAGTCTCAATAAAAGGTACATCTGCAAAATAAGCTGAATTTAGGATGTGATCCGCAGCTGCGTGGCTGCCATTCCCACCTCCTGATGCCGCCCCGGATGGGGATAATGGCCCACATAAACGCTGATGCTTATTAGCCCTGAGAGATGCTGCGCACCCAGCAGAAAGGGGCCCTAGTGACGGCCGGGATTAAGCCAGATACACACCACACTCTGCTCCTGTCCCACACTTTCATTCTCCACTCTCCTGTGTTATTCATGAACTCCAAATTACACTCAGCGAGGGTGCAGTTGCTCATTCCCGCAGCCTGCTGTCCTGTCTGTCTTCTGAAAGCTCTCGTCCACAGAACATAGGCTTCTTCCCAGCTAAGTAAATATTTCATGATCACACTGAAGCAGTAGTGGGTTATCAGGCCTGAAGTGATATATTCCTCCCCCACAAAGTATGCATGGAGACACTCTGTGTGTCTTACTTAACGAAGATAAAACTCCCCCCCCCCCCCCCCCCCCCCCGTGAATTTTGCTGAGCTCAATGCTCTGGAGATGACGGAGATCGAAAATTATACCGGAAATGTTCCATATGTCCTTACAGATGTTTCCTTTGCCTTCCTTCATTGAACAAACCCGTTGTCGTGGGAGAGAACTGCACAACCCCCCAGCTCTCTGTGGGGGAATGGGACCCTGCCTATGCCTTCCTGCCAATCCTGCCAAGTTTCCCCTGTAAGTTGAAGGATCTCCTAACAGGCCTGCATGTAGATTAATGTCATACCCAGGACAAAGCAATTGCAGGTTAAGGCCCTTGCTGAAAGGCCCAACGGAGTAGAATCACTCTGGGCATTCACAGGATTTGAACCAACAACCTTCCACTTGCTTGCACAGATCCCTAGGCCCAGAGCCACCACTCTGCCCCACAACCTCAAAAAAATCCTAGAATCGCCCCCAGCCTGAGGCGATATTCGAGCTGCCAAGGTGCATTGAGTTCAGGTTTACCCAGTGTGTGCTTTACTCTAATCACAGCATACTGGGTTTTCGCCGGGGCAGATGTAGGGAGTCAGGGGTTTCGGGGGAGGTGCTTACTGGCGGTCTGTTGACGAGCCAGTAGGCCTGTTCCTGACATTCCAGCATGATGCGGTCCGCCTTGCGCCTCTGTTTGGCTGCCCTGGTAGGAGCAGAGCAGTCGATGGAGAGTCAGAAAGCATACTGGGTAATTAGCATATAGCGGTAATCACTGAACTGCAAGGTAGGGTTTTCATTTTTCTGTTTCCTTTTTCACTTAGAAATGGATTTCCGACTCTAGTGTTTAGGCTGAGGTCTGATTTAACAGATAGGAGGGAAATTATGACCACACACCATGTTACTTTTTAATTTAGGTAACATCATCATCCTCTTAATACGAGATTTATTCATCCATTCTCATCTGTCCCCTTGTGTGCATTTATGAAATTGATTTCATAGCTCGATGCGACAGTATTCCCGGGCTGGGGTGGGGTTACCTGAGCTGCTCCTTCGCCTGCATCACCACGAAGTCCCAGGTGTGGTTGATCCGTTTGTGCAACATGTTGTAGCTGTCCTGCGGAGACGATGTTTAAATGCGACATTGCCAGGTCGCACGGCTGGCTGCGTTGCTGCATGGGTTCACGTTATGACTCACAGGCCGAACCCCTCCCAGGATATCAGCTGGCAGTGTCGGATTCACAAACCCTCTTACTGATGAGAACCTAAAATGCGTTGACCCTGACGCAACATGGCGGCAAGTTGGTGGATGTCTATGTGCGATCCTACTATGTGCATAATTGGTGGGAGGTTTTCTTACACAAAAATGTTCTGAGGGCAGAAGGAAAATGATTGGTTCGGATAGATAACCAATCAGATTGCAGAGGAGGCAGGACCAAGACATCTGATTGGTTGCTCCTGCCTCCTCTAGTTGCTCGGATCCACCTCATGTACAATCTAATTGGTTATCTCTCTGAACCAATCATTTTTCCTTCTACCCTCATAATATTTTGTGTAAGGTAAAACTCCCATGAGCATTCAGCTATCACATGATCTCATCAAGCAATGCTTCAGACCAGCGAATAAGAATAGCATTGAAATGTACATAAATAAAATTTTCTCTTACCTTTTCATAGTCTATCAGCTGCCCTTGCTTTCTGATATTCTTCTTAGTCAAATAAATCGCTTTAGAAGAGCAAAAGAAAGACATGGCAAGAAACTGTGTTTTTCTATTATTCTAGTAAAGGGAAGTAATGATGTAATAGGCGAGCACATGATTAATAATTGGTAATCACCGTAATCTAGCTCGGAGGCTGGCCACTGCTGAGAGCTCCAGAAGTACGGAGTCTAGCAAAAAGGAGATGCTGTCATTTGAAACTATTCAGAAGCAGCGTGACAAAGGTGCTTTGTGATTTAACATGTCAGGGACAAGGCGGGTGGAAGGCATTTTGCTACTTTAACTGGCATTGGTTCTCATACATCAGTGTTTCCCAATCCGGTCCTCGGCGACACACAGATGATCCACGTTTTTGCTCCCTCCCAGCTCCCTACCAGACAGTCTACGTTTTTGCACCCTCTCAGCTCTGGAGCCCGGACCAGATTGAGAAATACTGTCCTACACGGTAATTCCGCAGTCTCTCCAACGAATAGTTTCGATATGCGTGCCCCCCCACATGGCCACCACCCTCTCGCGCTGCCCTCCATCTGAAGAAACCGTGGTTTTAGGTTACCTGGAAGCGATACGGCGTCTCGTCGGGCCGCAGGACGAGCGTCCTGGGGTCCTTTAGGGGGTAAATGTAGCCGTGCTTCACGATCAGATTCCCCACATGAAGTGCCTCTGAAAACACACAAAGTGGTCACTCATTTCCACGTAAACTACTCAAAGCTCAAACAAATCCACTACTCGTAGCCCAGATTTAGGCATAGTAATTCTCTAAATTTTTGTCAGTGGAATACAGTAGAACACACGATAACTAGAAACTGAGTAGGCATATTATATTTTATTTTACGGTATAGCAAGTAACTGGAAAAAACGTTGACATGGTGCACAGAATAAGCCGCGGGGATGGTGCATTCCTCATCGGAACTATAATTAATTACGAGTAATTGGGACTTTCCACTTTCCGGCTGCCTCCGCGGCCATTGGCAGTCAGGCGCTCCCGGGGGTTTCAGACCGGCGCAGCAACAGCGCTGCTAGGGGGAAGCCTAGTGTTTACAGGGAGGGGTAACTGCTTACCGGGGCAACAGGTTTTTTGCCCATTCAAGTCTGTTAATGCATCTGCCATCTACTGCCTAAAAGTCCCCTCCTTTCCATTCCGACTTCTTTTCCAATCTGGGCTGTAAATCAGGGAAATCTGCTCCCTTGCTATTTAAAACCTCATCTGCATCGCCCGGGAATTCAGGACAACAGCGTCTTGCAGAAGTGCATAATGAGGGAGACGGATAGCGATATTTCTCCAGGCATGACTGACTGCCTCTGGCTATCAGCGAAGTTTGCATCGGGACTATCAAACCGTACAGCTCAGCATGCGTAGCGGCGCGACTCGGGACTGGCCTACAGATTATTTGTACTAATAGCCTCTCAGCAGAAAGATAAATAATTCAGCAGATAAATTGACGCCAGGGGAAGAAAATCCCAAAAGCTTCAGGCGAATGGGGTGTCTATGTTATGGACAAGCTCAATTCTGACATTTATTAATTCACAGGCTCAGCAATATCAATGGAACAGAACATGCTTCTGTCAGACACGTGAATTGCATATGCTTACACATAAATGCAGCTAGGCTAATCTGTTGTATGGATGACAAATTCTATTACTTCATTTGTATTTATTATTCAAAAGACTCGTTTATTTCTGTTATTTTATTACAAAAAAAAAAAAACCTGATGACGTCTTTCGCCAGCAGGGGCGCCATCGTCGTCACGAAGGGAAAAAAAACAATCGATTAACCTCACATAAGAGCACCAGGTAACGCTTCCCTACATACTTCTCGGCCCTACCTTCTTCCATGATGGAGTACTTCTGAATTAGCCACTCCACGATATCATTTCCTGGGAAGGCATAGCGAGGAAGGCATCTAGTTAGAGTCGAGAAATGCATTAAGCCGTCATAAATCAAAAACGCTGAACTCGATAAATAAATTACATAAATAAATATGAGCGCAAGGAGATCGATGACAGTCTTAATGCACAGGATTCCCGAAGACCGCCGATGTATGGGCTTTCCTGTGAAGGGCTTAAATGACCATTAGGACCCGGCCCCCGGGACACTGCACGGCCGGGTGTAAGACAACCCGGGCGGCACGAAAAATTATTTTTAAAAAGTAAAATATGTATCGTGCACCTGTCATCGCATGTGGAATCACTGTGATTAACAGTCTTTGATTCTTCATCTTTATCCCCATGTCGGGATCTTGCATCGCCACAATGACTTGTTCAATCTGGGATAAGAAGAATAGTCAAAATCGTGAAATCAAGGTGACGACAGACATAGTGAAAACGTTCAACCTAGTAATATAATAATTGCTTAATGTGTGATTTGATATGTAATCGTTATATTCATCATTAAATCACCGGAGAGACACACTCATATATTTAGGCATATATATAAGTAAACTACAAGGTTTTTCCTCTGACTATCTTAACTGCACGTCAAAGACGTTATCGGATATTCCCGACTACAGACTTTCGGTTTGATCATTTATTCGCGTTATTAATTCGGCTCCTGATTACATTAAACTAAACATGCTCAGATTGTTACAACCTTTGCTTGTCGGTTATTTTTGGGATCTTTCTGGATGGGCTCAAGGCGGGGTCTGTAAGCACAAGCAAACTGCCAGCACTTTTGTTTTACATGAAAATAGTTTGATGTCGGCCTATTGCGTTATTGTCTGGCTATAATTTGGAGGCAATATTAAACAATAGGCCCATATATTGTAAATATACATGTTGTGTTGTTTTGTTGTTATCACAAACGTATAGCCTGATCATAAATTTCATGGATACCTGGATGTTGTATGTTCCATTATATTTATGAATGAATGATTTATGTGAAGTCTGGCTTAGATTCGAGAATTAATCATATAGATTAAAAAAAGTTTTCATTTAAAACTTATCTCATATAATAAAATCCTCGTCCGAACGAACATATGTCAGAATGAAAAAACATTTAAATTATTTTTGTGATGCATCAGTATCAATAGCTACAACGTCATAACAGATATAGATATAATGCGGTTCATACTTTTGAAGTTGATGCGTATCTCCCGAAAAAAATCAACTCCAGAAGAGTCCGCGTCTGTAAATGCCTGAACTTCGGAATCGATCCTACCTTTGTTAGGCGCGGCATCTGTGTCTTGCAGCTGTTCCCTTGGATAAAGATGTTAATTGTCATGCTTACAGCATCTCGATCTCCGGCGTTTGTGAAGTTGGGATTGATGCTGTCCTGTGTTTTTTTTTTCCTTCCACACTTAAGCTCTGCTTGTTACTGCCCCATAGCGGAGCGCAAGTGAAACGGACTACCGGAGATTTGCACTGTTTTTCTGTTAGTGTGTATAATCAAAATATGACTCAGTTTGGCCAGTTAGAAAAATATGATAATAGAAAAGTATTCTTTTCCTCTCACTTTTTTTTCTTGATTTAATTACCGACTTCACGTACTTACACTGTGTCCCGTTGCACGATGTAATATTGCGAAACTATGATTTTGTGGCAGTGTTTTGTAAAGGAATTTTCCGTTTAATCATCGTCTTAGTATAAAGCTATATGGTTGTTCTGGTATCAGTGGACGTACATTATGTATTTTTTCTTCTCTTGAGCACCATGGTCATGACATGAAGCTCAGTCATTGATTACTCGCAAATGTTAGTAGTCATCCGCTGTTTATCTTGAAGATGTAAAAGTAGTGCGCGTACATCTCCTCGTTAGTATAGTGGTGAGTATCCCCGCCTGTCACGCGGGAGACCGGGGTTCGATTCCCCGACGGGGAGAGTCTGCATCTTTTTGCCTCGGTCTCAAAAGGCACCAAGCTAGAACCGGCCCCGTGTTAGTGGAAACGGGGCTTGTGACTTGTACTCATGCATAATATTCTGCGGGTCGCTCAGCAGCGCAGCATATGAAACTAGACTCGGATTGTAAGTGTGTGGTTTTGATAATTGATGTATGGATGGATGGATCCTTAATAAGAGATATAAACAATAAGGTCCAGTCGCCAACTAATCATGTAAAATACGTCATAAACTCATGGTTGTTAAACCCAGAATAAAAATGAAGACGTATAACTAGGAAAGTCAACTTGCACATTTCAATTTTGGTTCGATATAATCACGTTGTCCTTAACCCTCCAGTGCAGGAGGGGACGGTAATGCGCATCGAATGTTTCCGAACCTGTGTGTGATACAACCGAGGAAGAGCCGATGACTTCGGGGGAGGAGGGGCAGGCGACTCGGAAGAAAAAGCAGCAGAACCCAATGCAGCCTGTAGCCCATTCAAAGGCCTACTGTTGGACCTCTGCTTATTTTGCAATACGTCTTTAGTACGGACTGAAAAATGTCCGATTTCGATGAGTTTGAGAAGCAGTTAAGCGAAAATCGGCAAGGTAAGTTTGGCTTTGAAGATCGGTGTATGCTCCCTGTTTTAGGGTAATAAAGTGGCCGGCGTGTCCTAGCGCCGAGGATGGTGCGGAGGGCACTTCTGCTGGTTCCGAAAAGAAAAGCGCGGCTGGGAAATCGGTGCCTTTTATCCGAGCGCTCGCCGATTCTGAAACCTGCCCGATTCTTCTTCTCCCAGCTGCCGCAGGATCCCCGAAAACTGACCGCTTTGGTAAATCAGTGACATTCTTTGCTTGGCATTGTTATAGAGATCGCTAGGCCTGCATCCATCAGTGCCCGGCGTACATAACATGGACATTTCAATGAAACGTTATTGGGGTGCACTCGATGTGAAAGCCTGCGGTTTTATTTATTTAATTATTTACCATTATACACTTGGATCATAAATTGCGACCCGCGTATTTTCATTCGCAGTAACACACTATGCATGGATGTTTGTTGCAAGCGTTATATTTTCAAGATCACGTTTAAAGTTTTATGCAAATAAAAACGACCGCGACCACTTGATTTAAAGTCCGCACTTAATAACAGTGTTAGTTACTTGGTTTTTAAATACTACGACGAGTTTTCTATATAATGATATGATTTTGTCTCTTTCCGATGCACAATAGCCTTTCCCTTGGGTCCGAAATGCTGGCCCTGTCATCCGTACAGAATAAGTCTTTCTCACACGATCGCCGTTTCTTCATGATGTATAGACTCTAAAAATCAGCCGCGTTCCCTGGAATCATAACAACTGCTTTTAGGTCGTTATTGCAAAGTCTTGCACCTGTATCTACCTTTACAGCGGATAGCAGTAACTAACAATGATGTACAGTTATATAACAATACACATATAACTTCATTAAAGTGCAGAGAATCCAGTAAACTGAATAAACTTAAGCCATACTAACGCAACTGAAATATACAACATGCGTTACAACGGAGTCGAAAGTAGGATTGATTTATGTACCTATCAAATGGCAATCTTGTCATATCAGCTCCTTATCACTAAATCACTAAAATGTCATTCGAAACGACCTGATTCGGCTAGACGAGCACTAAGTGCCGCCGTGTTTGATAAACTAGCAGTTCCAGTCATTCATATCTGCGCTCTGACTATGCCTGCGATTGCGGTAATTGGTTATTACCGATTTACGTAAGATGCATTGGCCGCTCCGTGTCTGTACTTTTGCAGCGGTGCATTACCGTAACGCTGTTATAACTGATGCATGAAGCTGATTCCTCGAGCAGCACCTGCGTTTAAATGCTTCACTGAAAACTGCACCTTCAGGGATTTATTTAAGCTTCTATATGAAGGACCTGCTGGGATAGAAAGGTGATATTTTATTGCTAGTTTAATAAAGTGCTGTCTGTCAGATTGAAACGATATTAATTACCCATCCATCGTCCAACCAGTTATCTTAGTCAGGCTCCCCTGGAGCCTATTCCAGGCAAATTCCCCATACAGAGAGCAGAGGCAAAATTCAGGCCTCCAGACTCGGAGGCGTGAGGCAACTGTACTCACCACTGTGCTCCTATATCATTAATTAGTCTGGTTATGTTTTTATTGTTTCACAACAGACTGACATTCAAGGGGATGTCCTTGTGCCCTTGAAATTATTAGCCATTGAGAGATGGGTGTGTTTGTTTCAGGAGGGTGTGATTGAATATGTGAATTGAATGGAGGTGCTTCATTCTGGTGAGGAAACTGGGGAGTTAGACCCCGTACCACATCTTGGTCTCCGTAAGTGACTTTTAAGGCATAGCGCTGGGTCAGTCAGCATCCAGCACCCCAGGGAAGTTGGTAATATGATTACTCTGTGACTCATGGGCTTCAAACCCACAACCATCCGGACACACATTCATAATCCCTCTGAGTTACACATCTTGGATTTATCGAAATGGATGGTAGGGGGGCAGTCATGTCGCTCCGCCCACCGTCTCACTGGTACCACGGTGTCGTCCCCCAGAGCGGGAGAAGGAGCGACACAAGAAGCGTAGCCGCAGCCGGTCTCTGAGCCGTGGCGAGAAGCACCGCCGCTGGAGCAAGGACTCCAGGGGGCGGAGTCACGAGAAGCGCAGCAGCAGCCGCGACCGCAAGGGTCGTGACCGACGGAGCAGCTCACGCGAGCACAAGAAGCACAGGTACCCCCCCTCACGGTCCCGGTTACAGGCACTGAAGCTGATATCTAGCATGGTTTGAGGCCTCTTAACAAGTTTCTTTCACAATCAACCAATTGGTTTCTTCGTGGTGGGAAGGGGGACTGTACCCATATTAAATTTTAACTGGCGTTTATAAGTAGCCCCCGCCATAGCGATGGGACCTCAAAGCCAGCCTAAAAAGTGGCGCATGGTCACACCCTCATGACCTTAAACTGCCTGCGA
Source organism: Brienomyrus brachyistius (assembly GCF_023856365.1). NCBI lineage: Eukaryota > Metazoa > Chordata > Actinopteri > Osteoglossiformes > Mormyridae > Brienomyrus > Brienomyrus brachyistius. The sequence continues at coordinate 215,557 of NW_026042486.1, read as the reverse complement.
TCCAAAGTTAAATGTAAACATTCTGCCATCTGTTTGTTTTTGCCAGATTCTGAGTGTTTACACTGTATTGTTTGGGGAAAACAACCTTCTGTTTTGTGTTTGGGCAGCTACTCTCCTCGGAGAAGCCGTAAGAAAAGGACATACAAGTACTGGGATGTTCCCCCTCCGGGATTCGAGCACATCACCCCCATGCAGTACAAGGCAATGCAAGGTTTGGATGCGACGCTTCCATGTGTGCTAGTTCAGTATTGCAAGGTTATGGTATATTGGTTGCAATGAAAGCATTTATTCTGGAGTGCCCTCCTCCCCCCTGCTGGTCAAAGAGGGAATAACACTTGGGATGATTTCAGACAGTGTGAAGAGAGCTTAAACCTAGGGGTTAGAAGCAAATGAAGGCGACGATCCGGATGTTCTGGCCGTCCCTGGTTGGGGTCTTGAAGCCCTTTCTCCTCCCCACAGCTGCAGGGCAGATCCCCACGATAGCTTTACTGGCAACATCCACCACCAGCGGCGTGGCAGTGACGCCCACCCAGGTGCCGATGGTCGGCAGCCAGATGACCCGGCAGGCCAGGCGGCTTTATGTCGGCAACATCCCCTTCGGCCTGACGGAGGTGAGTCCAGGCAAAGTCCCGCGTTGCCTTCTGTCATGCATACTGGTGTCATGTGTAGCTCAGTGAGTTAGGACACTGAGCCGGTCACAAGAAGGTTGTTGGTTCAAATCCCTTGGGCAGCAGAGTGATTTCACCATTGGGCCCCCGAGCGCAGCCCTTAAGCACTATTTGCTCTAGGAACTGTCTGGTCCTGCTTCTTCAATGAAATGTATGTTGCTTTGGATGAAAGTGTCCGCAAAATAAATAGATAAATGTACTAGACTTGTCAGTCATTTTTTTTCTCGTTTGCCTGTTTTGATGTCTTCAGACGTCTGCCTGTCTTCATTCAGTGTGTCTGCCTGTCTTTTTAGGAGGCCATGGCGGATTTCTTCAATACCCAGATGCGATTGGCTGGCTTATGTCAAGGTCCCACCAATCCCGTCCTCGCTGTTCAGATAAACCAGGACAAGAACTTTGCCTTCCTTGAAGTAAGAGTCTTTCCTGCCTAATGGCTGCTGTGTCCAGGCGGAGACCGCAGCCTTCCCTGATTAACGACGTTCTTCGTTCTGCCCTAGTTTCGGTCCGTGGATGAGACCACGCAGGCAATGGCCTTCGACGGCATCATTTTCCAGGGTCAGTCGTTAAAAATCAGGCGGCCCCACGACTATCGCCCCCTGCCTGGCATCTCAGAGCAGCCCGCCTTCCACGTACCAGGTCCGTTTTGCTTGTCGCCGTCATAACCTTAATCTTTATTTACCTTTGAAGAGCCGATCGGCAAGGCCAGTTTTTTGTACTCGTTACGGACTGACTGTCCTTCGCAAGCTGCGGATGTCTTGTCATATAAAGAGGGAGACTTTCACTTTTATTTACTTAATGTTGTAAATATTTAGCAGACAGTTTTATCCAAAGTGAAGAATGTTTTTTTTTTTTTTTTTTTTTGAGAAATCAGGGTCAGCCTGTCCCTAGAGCAAACTCGCCGGCCCAGTGGTGTGATCACCAGTGATGTGAACCAGTGATCTTCTGATGATAACGCTGGCATCCTAACCAGCTGAGCCACACACACACACACACAGCTCAGTCACTCACTTCTTACTGTTAACATAGGGGTGTTGTGTGGCTCTGTGATGTTTGCCCATGAAAAGAAGGTTGCTGGTTGGCAGGGTTGGCAGAGTGATTTCACCACTGGGCCCTTGAGCAAGGACCCTAACCCCCAAATTGTTCTAGGGTTGCTGGCTCCTATTCTAGTTAAAAATTCTGGACACACCTACTGAAAATGACTTGTTTTTCAGCAAGATAATGACCCAAAGCCCACCTTGAAGGTTATGCAAGTAGCTTATTACCTTGTGAACTAGGAAAGAGATGGTCCCCACAGCCCCCCAACCTAAACTCTATAGAGCTGGTTTGGGATCAGTTGGATGAGAGTAAGAGTAAGGTAGCCAGCTTGCGCGCAGAACTTGTGGAAACTCGAGGACTGTTGGAGAAACGGTCCAGGTGGGTACATATGTTAGCTGGTTGAGTCCGCAATGCTGTCATCGAAGCCAATGGCTCCTATTTTGAAGAGACAAAAATTTTGTCTTTGCAGTACTTCATATGCATAACTTCCATGCCCAAAGGCCTTTTACTATAAGGTGAATAACAGCTAAAATAGAGACAAATGCATTAAGAGCAGGTGTGTCCATACTTTTGACTGGTGCTGCATGTGTCAGCATCTCCCATGGAGAGCAAGATGGGAGAGACAAAAAACAGTCGTCAAACTGCCCCAGTATTTAGGTATTTTTTTGCTGGAGTTACATTTATCTGATATTATATAGGAGATAACGACGTCATACTGATTTGAAGTTGGCTTATTTCACTCGCGCCGTTTGCTCGTGGTCATTATCCGGCATGTTGACGGTTTGCTGTGATCGGCCGGCTTTGGGCGCCGTGCCGCTCTGTCTGCAGGGGTCGTCTCCACCGTGGTTCCAGACTCGCCACACAAGCTCTTTGTCGGAGGCCTGCCCAACTATCTCAGTGACGATCAGGTACCCCGCCCTCAGTCTCTGTCGCCGGGGAGCCGACCCACAACCCTCCTGTGTTTCTGTCCCACTGCTGCACGTGGAACTCAAGCAGGCATGCACACACACGCACACGCACGCACGCACGCACGCGCACGCACATACATACATAAAATAAACACTCGTCTCTGTGTAACTGATTAGTAGGAAAAGAAAGCCTGTCAAAGTTACCTCACCGCTTAAAATTCATTACAAGATACTGGGGGGTCAAATGTCAGCATCATGTTTAAAGCTAGCTGCTGAAAATAGCCGCACATTTGAGGTTTTTTTTTTTTTTTTTTTAAAGATATTCATGGGATTTATTAAACATTTATTAGACATGTAGGTAATGAGTTGACAGTTACATTACGCTCATTGTTTATCCAGCTGTAAATTATGAAGATATTGAGACCCCGCTAATGTAAAAGGTACGTTTCCCAAAACCTCATGTTATCGACTTACATAGTTGGAACCATTCAGTTGTTATCTAATGTTGTTAGCAAATAACCTTATTAGCAACAAAGGCTTTGGGAAACGTGCCTTACAGCTGGCGGCTTGCCAAACCAGTCACGTAGCCAGTCCCTGTGCTGCCTGTTGCTGGGTACCCTGGAATATTTGTATATCGGGTTAATTGCTGAGTGTTAGTCGGATGAATCAGCCGCGTCGTTTTGCTGCATGAAAATTTAAAATCGAGTCATCTGCGCGTCACCTAACTGACGAATACCTCCACATTGCCGTACACCTGTGTTTGCCCAATCCCAGTCCTCGGGGAACCGCCGACTGTCCACATTTTCGCTCCCTCCTAGCTCCCAGCCAATCAGGAACACCGAATACCTGGTACAGGTGTGCTGAGAGGAAGCAAAAACGTGGACTGACCGGGGGGGTACCCCCGAGGACTGGGCTGGGAAACACTACCATAGACTGTGCTTGAAATGTGGGGGAGATCGACCAAGTCCCCAAACGCTTCAGTATTCGCAGACGTGCCGTGTCTCACGTCCATGTCCGCACACTGAGAACGATGACTTCACATCCCGTTAACAGCGATGGGGAGCTGCGGAAGAATCGTTCCCTACATTGCTGTGTCGCTCGAAAGGCAGAAAATACTTCGGACCTTTTTCCCGGTGAACGATTATCAGCTTCACTGGAGTTTTCACATCGTGCCCCATGCCCTATTCTGTTATGACGTCAGTGATGGATAATATTACCATAACAACATGCACAGATGAGGTCGTCTTACTCTGAAAGTGTTGAAAGGGTCACATTTTAGACATTTTCTACTTCTCATTAGCATCTTTTATGATTTTTTTTTTTTCTTCCTATATCGCCACCCCACTGAAATCGGCCCATTATAGACATAATCCATACAGGCATTTAATAGTTTACCTATTTATTTTGCAAAAGTTAATCGCAAAACGTTTTGCGTCCACCCCTGCATTGTAACATTTTGAGCTCCGGTGTCCCACTCACTTTAGCCTAAACTGTTAAAAATGGCAAGACTCAGCCCACAAGATAGTGATCGCGGTTTCAGTGAAAGGTAAGTGAGAAGTGCAGTCAGTTTGTTTTTCTTTGATTTTTTTCCTCCTTTTCGGATTGTCATCGTAATCTTTCTTATCCAGTGTGAGTCACATGTAATCCAAGTCAAGAGGAAGGCTGTACCAAAGCAGCACTGGGGGGAGAGAGTTTGAATCCAGCAGAACTGTTAATGTATTTCACGTCAAAGCCAGTAAATGTGCCATAGACAGGTGAAATGGAAACCGCTGCTTGTATCCTGGTGTTTACATTTTTTTTGCAGTCCCTGCTACCGCTTTGATACTTACAGCTCTTTCATTTTTGTTCCCCACTTTGTCCCCAGCTAGGGGCCTGTAAGATCGTTAAGTCTTCGCTCATAATTTGTTCAGTAGTACTGACCTACTGCTGCCATGCCAACATGTAACACAAGGCAAGTAAGACATTCCGTCCCTCGCACGGATATCCTCCCTGTCGACGGCCTGCCCCTGTGGGGGGGCTCTGTCCTGGAGTGCTCTTAAGCATATGGGGTCCTTTTTTTGGGGGTTGAAGGCTGGGGAGAGACTTATTATGCTGATCACAGGGTATAAATTTGATTTTTTTTTTTTTTTGCCCCTAAGAGAAGGTAGGAGGTAGCGCCCTCTTGTGGCTGCCAGTGTCCCAGGTGACTCCTTTCTGAAGTCAGTGGTTAATGCGGCTTTACAGTAGATTCCTGTAGAATAAGTGAGGAATGATGTTAGCAGAGCTATTTCGTCCTGTTTGGCTTCAAGCCGTGGCCCCTTTAGCAGGACCCTGTGGCGGCTCTTAGCTTTACCTGTGAGTTTATCTCCTGTAGGCTTTGTCCCTCTAATTAACTGCACCAATGTGGTTCTTGGTTTTAAGAACAGGAAGTCAGTGATTCGGCTGGGTTTGTGTTCTGCCGAGTCGCCCCCCCCCCCTCCACATTGTATACATGGAACACTTAACATATAATTAGCTGTTTTTATTTAGTTTTTTTTTTTATATACCATCTAGCTTAATTATTGTGGCCCTTAAAATCAGATGCAACTCGGTCCATATTTCAAAATTCGTAGTTGGAATTATCAGAGAACTTGATTAGGAATTCAGTTGTGTTGTATATGCTGTAGGATGGGGGGGGGGGGGAATCTGTGTTATCATTCATTGACAAGAATCAAAATAGTTACTTTTGTACGCTCCCAGTAAGTAAGTCATGCAGAAAGGGCACAGGGGGCTTTGAGCTCTAGTGTTGCACCGTAATGTCGAGCCACTTGTCATAAAGCCATTTTCCTGATGTCTTCACTGTTTCCTCATGTCGTTTTGCAAAGTTTAACATGCTGCTTCTCCCACAGTTAAGATTAGCATTTCTAGCGAGGCGCCGTGCCTGGACTGTCGGGCTAATCGCCCCCCCGCGTCTCCTCCTCTTGCCCAGGTGAAGGAACTCTTGACGTCGTTCGGACCTCTTAAGGCCTTCAACCTTGTGAAGGACAGTGCCACGTCACTGTCTAAGGGTTATGCTTTCTGTGAATACGTGGACATCAGTGCCACTGACCAGGTGCGTGAGGTGGGGCAGCAGCTGGAAGGTCTGGGGTGACTCGGGGCTTCCGGATGGAATTGCTGACGCTTGTGTGGGATGCATCCCGCAGGCCGTGGCTGGACTCAATGGCATGCAGCTCGGAGACAAGAAGCTCATCGTCCAGCGGGCAAGCGTGGGGGCTAAGAATGCCAACGCTGTGAGTATTTGCCCTCGGCTGCCGCCTTTCTGATGTCCTAAACCCAACTTGGTTCCTGGGTGCCTCCCAGGAAGCTTAATGCCCCTATTTCTTGGGTTTATTTGGGTCCATGTAAATTTCTCGCTGTTACTCGAGACGATTGGACGATCAGGGGGTATCTGACACTCTTGTCGCCCCCCGGGACAGACGGCCATCATCGAGACGCCGGTGACGCTGCAGGTTCCAGGGCTGCAGCGGCTGCAGAGCTCCGGCATGCCCACGGAGGTGCTGTGCCTCCTCAACATGGTCATGCCCGAGGAGCTGGTGGACGACGAGGACTACGAGGAGATCCTGGAGGACATCCGGGAGGAGTGTTGCAAGTACGGCAACGTGCGCTCCATCGAGATTCCGCGGCCCGTCGATAGCGTGGAGGTGCCTGGCTGTGGCAAGGTGGGACCCGTACTCTCCTGTACCAGTGGCAAAAAGAAGACCTCTGTAGGCACTAAACACAGGCTCATGGGAGCATTTCTTGCACAAAAGTGTTTTGAAAACGGAATAATTTTTTGTGTAAGAAAAACAATCAGATTGGTTCAGATAGGCGACGGACAATCTGATTGGTTCAGATAGGCGACGGACAATCTGATTGGTTCAGATAGGCGACGGACAATCTGATTGGTTCAGATAGGCGACGGACAATCTGATTGGTTCAGATAGGCGACGGACAATCTGATTGGCTCAGATAGGCGACGGACAATCTGATTGGCTCAGATAGGCGACGGACAATCTGATTGGCTCAGATAGGCGACGGACAATCTGATTGGCTCAGATAGGCGACGGACAATCTGATTGGTTCAGATAGGCGACGGACAATCTGATTGGTTCAGATAGGCGACGGACAATCTGATTGGTTCAGATAGGCGACGGACAATCTGATTGGTTCAGATAGGCGACGGACAATCTGATTGGTTCAGATAGGCGACGGACAATCTGATTGGTTCAGATAGGCGACGGACAATCTGATTGGTTCAGATAGGCGACGGACAATCTGATTGGTTCAGATAGGCGACGGACAATCTGATTGGTTCAGATAGGCGACGGACAATCTGATTGGTTCAGATAGGCGACGGACAATCTGATTGTTTCAGATAGGCGACGGACAATCTGATTGGTTCAGATAGGCGACGGACAATCTGATTGGCTCAGATAGGCGACGGACAATCTGATTGGCTCAGATAGGCGACGGACAATCTGATTGGCTCAGATAGGCGACGGACAATCTGATTGGCTCAGATAGGCGACGGACAATCTGATTGGCTCAGATAGGCGACGGACAATCTGATTGGCTCAGATAGGCGACGGACAATCTGATTGGCTCAGATAGGCGACGGACAATCTGATTGGCTCAGATAGGCGACGGACAATCTGATTGGCTCAGATAGGCGACGGACAATCTGATTGGCTCAGATAGGCGACGGACAATCTGATTGGCTCAGATAGGCGACGGACAATCTGATTGGCTCAGATAGGCGACGGACAATCTGATTGGCTCAGATAGGCGACGGACAATCTGATTGGCTCAGATAGGCGACGGACAATCTGATTGGCTCAGATAGGCGACGGACAATCTGATTGGCTCAGATAGGCGACGGACAATCTGATTGGCTCAGATAGGCGACGGACAATCTGATTGGCTCAGATAGGCGACGGACAATCTGATTGGCTCAGATAGGCGACGGACAATCTGATTGGCTCAGATAGGCGACGGACAATCTGATTGGCTCAGATAGGCGACGGACAATCTGATTGGCTCAGATAGGCGACGGACAATCTGATTGGCTCAGATAGGCGACGGACAATCTGATTGGCTCAGATAGGCGACGGACAATCTGATTGGCTCAGATAGGCGACGGACAATCTGATTGGCTCAGATAGGCGACGGACAATCTGATTGGCTCAGATAGGCGACGGACAATCTGATTGGCTCAGATAGGCGACGGACAATCTGATTGGCTCAGATAGGCGACGGACAATCTGATTGGCTCAGATAGGCGACGGACAATCTGATTGGCTCAGATAGGCGACGGACAATCTGATTGGCTCAGATAGGCGACGGACAATCTGATTGGCTCAGATAGGCGACGGACAATCTGATTGGCTCAGATAGGCGACGGACAATCTGATTGGCTCAGATAGGCGACGGACAATCTGATTGGCTCAGATAGGCGACGGACAATCTGATTGGCTCAGATAGGCGACGGACAATCTGATTGGCTCAGATAGGCGACGGACAATCTGATTGGCTCAGATAGGCGACGGACAATCTGATTGGCTCAGATAGGCGACGGACAATCTGATTGGCTCAGATAGGCGACGGACAATCTGATTGGCTCAGATAGGCGACGGACAATCTGATTGGCTCAGATAGGCGATAGGCCAATCAGATTGTCCGTCGCCTATCTGAGCCAATCAGATTGTCCGTCGCCTATCTGAGCCAATCAGATTGTCCGTCGCCTATCTGAGCCAATCAGATTGTCCGTCGCCTATCTGAGCCAATCAGATTGTCCGTCGCCTATCTGAGCCAATCAGATTGTCCGTCGCCTATCTGAGCCAATCAGATTGTCCGTCGCCTATCTGAGCCAATCAGATTGTCCGTCGCCTATCTGAGCCAATCAGATTGTCCGTCGCCTATCTGAGCCAATCAGATTGTCCGTCGCCTATCTGAGCCAATCAGATTGTCCGTCGCCTATCTGAGCCAATCAGATTGTCCGTCGCCTATCTGAGCCAATCAGATTGTCCGTCGCCTATCTGAGCCAATCAGATTGTCCGTCGCCTATCTGAGCCAATCAGATTGTCCGTCGCCTATCTGAGCCAATCAGATTGTCCGTCGCCTATCTGAGCCAATCAGATTGTCCGTCGCCTATCTGAGCCAATCAGATTGTCCGTCGCCTATCTGAGCCAATCAGATTGTCCGTCGCCTATCTGAGCCAATCAGATTGTCCGTCGCCTATCTGAGCCAATCAGATTGTCCGTCGCCTATCTGAGCCAATCAGATTGTCCGTCGCCTATCTGAGCCAATCAGATTGTCCGTCGCCTATCTGAGCCAATCAGATTGTCCGTCGCCTATCTGAGCCAATCAGATTGTCCGTCGCCTATCTGAGCCAATCAGATTGTCCGTCGCCTATCTGAGCCAATCAGATTGTCCGTCGCCTATCTGAGCCAATCAGATTGTCCGTCGCCTATCTGAGCCAATCAGATTGTCCGTCGCCTATCTGAGCCAATCAGATTGTCCGTCGCCTATCTGAGCCAATCAGATTGTCCGTCGCCTATCTGAGCCAATCAGATTGTCCGTCGCCTATCTGAGCCAATCAGATTGTCCGTCGCCTATCTGAGCCAATCAGATTGTCCGTCGCCTATCTGAGCCAATCAGATTGTCCGTCGCCTATCTGAGCCAATCAGATTGTCCGTCGCCTATCTGAGCCAATCAGATTGTCCGTCGCCTATCTGAGCCAATCAGATTGTCCGTCGCCTATCTGAGCCAATCAGATTGTCCGTCGCCTATCTGAGCCAATCAGATTGTCCGTCGCCTATCTGAGCCAATCAGATTGTCCGTCGCCTATCTGAGCCAATCAGATTGTCCGTCGCCTATCTGAGCCAATCAGATTGTCCGTCGCCTATCTGAGCCAATCAGATTGTCCGTCGCCTATCTGAGCCAATCAGATTGTCCGTCGCCTATCTGAGCCAATCAGATTGTCCGTCGCCTATCTGAGCCAATCAGATTGTCCGTCGCCTATCTGAGCCAATCAGATTGTCCGTCGCCTATCTGAACCAATCAGATTGTCCGTCGCCTATCTGAACCAATCAGATTGTCCGTCGCCTATCTGAACCAATCAGATTGTCCGTCGCCTATCTGAACCAATCAGATTGTCCGTCGCCTATCTGAACCAATCAGATTGTCCGTCGCCTATCTGAGCCAATCAGATTGTCCGTCGCCTATCTGAGCCAATCAGATTGTCCGTCGCCTATCTGAGCCAATCAGATTGTCCGTCGCCTATCTGAGCCAATCAGATTGTCCGTCGCCTATCTGAGCCAATCAGATTGTCCGTCGCCAATCTGAGCCAATCAGATTGTCCGTCGCCAATCTGAGCCAATCAGATTGTCCGTCGCCTATCTGAGCCAATCAGATTGTCCGTCGCCTATCTGAGCCAATCAGATTGTCCGTCGCCTATCTGAGCCAATCAGATTGTCCGTCGCCTATCTGAGCCAATCAGATTGTCCGTCGCCTATCTGAGCCAATCAGATTGTCCGTCGCCTATCTGAGCCAATCAGATTGTCCGTCGCCTATCTGAGCCAATCAGATTGTCCGTCGCCTATCTGAGCCAATCAGATTGTCCGTCGCCTATCTGAGCCAATCAGATTGTCCGTCGCCTATCTGAGCCAATCAGATTGTCCGTCGCCTATCTGAGCCAATCAGATTGTCCGTCGCCTATCTGAGCCAATCAGATTGTCCGTCGCCTATCTGAGCCAATCAGATTGTCCGTCGCCTATCTGAGCCAATCAGATTGTCCGTCGCCTATCTGAGCCAATCAGATTGTCCGTCGCCTATCTGAGCCAATCAGATTGTCCGTCGCCTATCTGAGCCAATCAGATTGTCCGTCGCCTATCTGAGCCAATCAGATTGTCCGTCGCCTATCTGAGCCAATCAGATTGTCCGTCGCCTATCTGAGCCAATCAGATTGTCCGTCGCCTATCTGAGCCAATCAGATTGTCCGTCGCCTATCTGAGCCAATCAGATTGTCCGTCGCCTATCTGAGCCAATCAGATTGTCCGTCGCCTATCTGAGCCAATCAGATTGTCCGTCGCCTATCTGAGCCAATCAGATTGTCCGTCGCCTATCTGAGCCAATCAGATTGTCCGTCGCCTATCTGAGCCAATCAGATTGTCCGTCGCCTATCTGAGCCAATCAGATTGTCCGTCGCCTATCTGAGCCAATCAGATTGTCCGTCGCCTATCTGAACCAATTTTTTGTGTTTGTGAAAACGGGTCTTTAATCGGGGAAACGGAGCGGGTAGAGCAGGACGGAACGCAGGCATTGACAAACTACAATGACGGACAGGGCAAACAGGTAAGACCAGGACTTAAAATAGGTCATGACTAATCAAAGTAATCGGGCAAAGCAGGAGACGATCAGGGAAGCACACGTGGGTAATCAGGGGGCGTGGCACACACGAGGAGCGGACAAGCCGGGCATATATGTATATCTATATAAAACCTCATTAATGAGGGACAGGGAACAGAACGGACAGACAGAACTGGCACAGGGGAAGGAGCCAGGACAAGACTTGACATAAGACAGGAAAGGCAGAGAAACAGATCAGAAAGGGGGACACGGAGGGAACAGGCAGGACAAAAGGACCGGGAGTGAACGAAGGGAACATCGGGGAAAGAGGAGCAGAAGCCAGAGGGACGAGGGACAAAGAGAGGAGGGACAGAGACAGGAGGAACAAAGCGAGGGGGAGCAGAGGCAGGAGGGACAAAGACGGGAGGCCAGGGAGAGAAGGAGGGGGAACCAAGAGGAGCCCGAGGGAGACCCAGCGGGCGACGGGAGGCAGCCGGAAGGGCTGCAGGCGGCCGGGAGGCCGGAGCCGGAGGGGCCGAGGAGATGGGGTGAGGGACAGACGCAGGGACGAAGGAGGGAGTCGGAGGGGAGACCAGGGAAGGGGACGAAGGAGCTGGAAGGGACCCTGGCGAGGGCAAGGAGAGAGGGGGAGCCGCAGCAGACGGCGACGTCCTCCGACACGCCAGAGCGGGAGGACCAGCAGGCGAATGAGGAGCCGCCGTCGGGGGGCCCGCAGGCAACCGATAAGACGCCGGAGGAGGGACCGAGGCAGGGCGACGAGGCCGCGGAGGGGGACCCGCAGACGACAGCCGACCCGGAGGGCCAGGACCCGCAGGCGCCGACCAAGCCCTAGCGCCGGCGAGGGAGGGCGAGCCAGGGGGCTGGGCGGGTGGGACCCCAGCCGTGCGTCTGTGTCCTCTCCCCTTATGGGACACAGACATAAGGACCCGTGGCCGGGGTCGGGCTCGTCGGGGTGAGGGTACCAGAGTCACAGGGGGAGAAGGGACTGGAGTGGGGCCAGGGACTGGAGCTGCAGGCTGCAGAGGGGGCGCCTGCCCGGGAGCTGCAGGCAGGGAAAGCGCCTCGGACGTGGGCGCGGTAGCTGCAGGCAGCGGAGACGGCTGCTCGGGCTCTGGGGCCGCAGGGGGCACTTATTTTATTATATAAAATAAGTGTCACACAACCGGGGTGACATGCCTTGCCTGCTTGTGGGATGAGGAAGACTCAGGGACTGGAAATGGGATTAAAACTGAAGATGTGCTCATTCCTTTGTGTATTTACAAATTTTCCTTCCGTCAGACATGAGGAGTTTGCTGCTATATTTGGCACTAATAGAGATTCTGATGCTGCTATTTTTATTGTCTATTAGTTTGTTATTATTTACAAGTTCTGTTGTGTTTTTGCATTTTTCTCTTCTGGTTAATTAACTGCTGTCTGATTGCTGTGAAGTATGAGTGTGGTGAGTAAGACTCAGGGACTGGAAGTGGGATTACAACTGAAGATAACATGCTTATTCCTTTTTGTATTGTTTACAAATTTCCTTCCGTCAAACATGAGGAGTTTGCTGCTATATTGTGCACTAACAGAGATTCTGATGCTGCTATTTTTATTGTTTATAAATGTGTTATTGTTTCCAAGTTGAGTATTCAATAAATGCTAAATTGAGAAATTTTGTGTATCGTTTGTTATTATTAGTGTGATATTTTACCATGCAAATAGAGGGGAAAACGTCCAATTATCGGCCAAAAAAAATCAGCAGCATATATCGGCCATCGCCTGACCCTGACTCCTAAATATCGGCATCGGCTATTGAAAAACCCATATCGGTCGACCTCTAGTAACAGTACATTCTGTCCAATTCATCCATCGAGTTAAGTCACACACCCACTTGAGGGGGCACTCCGGCAGACGTGAGGATGGGGATGTTCTTTCCGCTATAACATCCACTGCAGAAGTACATCTCGCTCCTGTTCACAGGGCTTACTTCAATGATGAAGCAGGGCTGGTTGTCTGGACAAGTGAAGTTGTCCTGCTGCTGGGTCTCGGTGCCGTTTTTCCACCTAAGCTTGAAGGTGGAAATGTGTTCCAACTTGGTCCCTGGGACTGCAGCATAGCCAAACATCGCGAGCAGCGTCGGCCACACCCACCACCAGAACCATCACACCGTCCTATACACATAAAGAAGAACTAAAACATAGAGTGTTGTGACAATCTATGCGTTAATGTTTGGCAGCATAGGTGATTCGTTAAAATTATACCGAAGAATGGAAAATGTGATATTTAGAATATTTTTTGCCATTTAGTAGCTAATTTAAGCACTTACCCAATGCCTCAATTTGTTTTAGGTCAGTAATGTCTGAGCCAAAAGAATGAATGTATGAATTTAATACAATTCACCCACTCCCACCCACACACAAATCTGAAATTCAATTTATTAAGACACTTCTTAAACATTAGTGCATTAACAAAAAAGGAAAATCTTAAGAGATTCAGTAGGATTTTCTATGTTAGACTTAAGTTAATAGTTCAATAGTTTTTATATATTTCAGTATACCAATTTGACTTTAATGTTGAAACAGATGCTAAAACATGGAATAATTTCATAACTAGAGAAACATGTTATTCACAAACACTAGCAAAGGTAGCTTATAGTTAAACTTACTTAAGTCAGCAAGTCAGGCTACAGTGTGTAAGAATTGTCGTAAACGATAATTTGTCTCAGTCTTACATGACAGAATAAGTAAACAGAAAATATAAAATGGCTGAAACAGCATCATTAACGCCAGCTACAGTAGAGGCGCAGAAAAGGTGTCATGACTGAAGTATTCCCAAACTTTGGAAGACCGCATGCGAGCCTTTTTTGCCGCGTGTTTCTCCAGAGGCTCCGGAGCTCCGCTGGTTGACGCAGCCAAGTTGGCTCATGTGCAGGGGGACAAGCGGCAAATTTCTTTTTTGCAGGGTGGTAGGTGATGTCTCATTAATATTTCTGAGAGAAGTGCTACATGATTGGCCAGTGCATGCCTTACAAAATGGTGCGGCACTGCATCCAAGCCTGCGGCACTCAGAGTCACAAATACAGTGGAAACCATTTGTAGTAATTACGTCTGTCTGGCTGATTTCCAACTAATTGATATTTGTATATTTATTACATGAATATAAGGTAATATAAGGTAATAGAAGAGGTATTTAATGGTTTTCCGTCTGAGGAATTTGCAAAAAACTGCAGTGCATGATGGGTCGGATCTAAAGGCTGCCTAACGTCCTCATCTGTAGGACGACTTACATCAAGACTAGGAAGGTGCATAATGTTCATGCCTGGTTGCGTTTGTTGGTCCAGAAAGTAATTCAATTTCGCCATGTAGGTTACGTTCTTAAAAACTGCTTGGAATATAGCCCGATTATATGCTGTGGGCCTTTTAATTTCTTTGTTTACCAGGTAGGCTACCTTCTTTAAACTGCGTTTTGTTAGACTACATATTTAGGGAGGTCTTTATAAATTTATTGTAGTCTTTATAAATATGTACATAGTTTAGCCTAACCCAGCCACTTAAGGGAGCAAGCCAGCTCAACTAGGTGTCGGTCCCAAGCCCGGATTAATGGGGAGGGTTGGCGTCAAGAAATAAAGAGACTGTATCTTCACTGCATGACTGATGTCAAAATGTGTGAAATATGTGGTTGTATAAATAAATTCATTAAAGTAGGTTAATGATTCTGTGCTGTCTAAATTGTATAGAAAATTTCTACATATAGCCAAACAAATCTCCTCCTGTTTGAAAAGGCATAGAAAAAGCAATTTAGCCACTAAAACTTTACAGTTTTTGTGAGGGACAGTCGAATTCTCTCGTTAAGTTTTTTGTGATCCTGCACCTACACTTTGCCGGCCCCAGGAGGATGGGCTCCCCCTTTGAGTTTGGTCCCTCCCAAGGTTTCTTCCTTCTTGGGAGTTTTTCCATGCTATCGGCGCCTATGGCTTACTCACTGGGGGCTTTGGGTGGGCATGATATAAAGCAAAGCATTTTCCCTTCCAGTTTCCTCCTCTGGTCCACATTGCAGGACCATCAGCCATCAGAAACAGCCCAGACAGTCTCCTTCAGCTTCTTTAGTGTCCTTGGAAGCCAAGGCAGTTTTAGATCTGAGAGGAGGTTTATCAGAAGGACACATATTACGTCGTTTGTCCTGAAATGTAACATGGGGAGGAAAAGTTAAGCGGTTTAGTCAGATTGGAGTCGTTTATTCAGCAGTGGCAGCGCCAGTGACTTAATGCTACAGGTGCTATAGGGGAGTGAGATTATTTAGAGCGGGTGCTTTAGCTTTTCAGCTTATGTAGATGCTGTATAGAAGCACACAGCACGATAAGCTACAGCATGGATAAAATATGATAAAATATGAAATTCTAACGTCTAGCTCACAGAGCCTCTATGTGTACTTTGAAGAAAAAATACACTACAAGTATGCTATAAAAACCGCAAAAATGTCTTACACAATATACAGATTTTACAGATAGTTAAAGAAAAAATGAAACCAATATTTTGGGGGTGCTGTGGGGGTACTATGGTCATTGGAGGAGGAGCTAGAGCCCCCCCCCCAAGCTTTTCCCTGGTGCTGCCACTGTTGTTCAGATTAAAAGTAACCTTGTCATTAATAAACAGTACTCTGATCAAATTTTTGCATGTACAAACACAATCAAAGTTTAACCACATGTTTAGACACAATTCACACACCTGTTACATTTCCATAATGCTAAGACTCTCTACACTTACTTCATCCACTTTCTTGTTTGGTACACAGTCAATTGATGGATGTGTAAGATTATTACCAGACCGTCTGCTGCAAACTCTACAGTTAATGAATGGCTGCAAAAACACACAGACACACAAAAACAGTATTTAAAGAGTGGTGGGCAATAAATACAGTGAGAGAAGGTGTAGTAAAGATATATCTAAAGATTTAAGGCAGAGCTGCTGGACTGCAGGGTTTAATGACACAGAACAATTTTAGAGGAAAGAGCTTCCAAAGCAGGGTCACCTTAAGGCTATATTATACAAAGCAAGTTCATCTAAAAGTATGAACAACAAATCCCGTTTAACTGAACACTGCTCTGTATTAAAATACTGTCCTCCGATCAAGCTAAGTGGTCCTGTAGTTCACTATTTAAAGAGGTAAATTTAAAGGGTAATTCACACTGCGCATCTACCCTGCTCTGACCAGATTTAATTGCCCTTTCACCACAAAACACCACACTGCCATTTAAGGCTGATTTCAACTGCCTGGTAATCCAGCCTTTAAGCCTGTAAACCTACTAAAATTTGAGAATAAGGTGATGGAACTGGCTGTTTGAGGCCACCTATCTATTTGTTACTTTATTGTTGGCTAACTTTCCTCCGCAGGGCATCAAAAAAGTTAACATGAACCTAAATTAATTTGCTAACTGATATGTCCAATGCTCACAGTCACAGTGACTCTTTACTTACCCTCTTGTCCATGAAAATACAGTCAGCCCGATGGTCTGTTGCAGTTGACTTTGGACATTTTGTTGCTCTCAAGAGAATCTCAATGTCAATGTATTCACTGCTGATCTAAATCACATAAACACGTTATATACAAAATTGCCTACAACTGTTTTAAAGGCAATATAACAAACAATAATCACCCAAAAAATGGCAAACTGTCACAGACTTGACTGCAGCAGATTCAGAGAGAAACTGTGAGAAGGTAAAATTGACCAGGGCTGAGATATACAACCATCACTTTCATTGTGAAGAGACATTAAGCATCATATGCATTGAAATTAAAACATCAAAATCAATGTGATTCTCATTAGTTCAGCTTGCAGATGATGAAAGTTTCACACTTTTGTAAACACTTTCTCAGCAGTTACCTTCGGACGGCCCTGGATGTTATAGAAATTCATGTGCTGACGGGTTCCTTGATGAGCATTTTCGACTGCGAGTTTAATGGCCGTCTTGTAGAGTGCAGGGAGACTGTGGTAATCTTGCTGGGCCTCTGTGGAGATAAGCAGAGCTCCATAAGCCAAAACCAGAACCAGCAGGCGGGTCATCTTCCTCTCAGCTTTGAAGGGAGAAGCAGGACTGAGGACACTGATCTGTGGTCCCCTTATCCAGCACGTCCAGGGGCGTGTCCTTCACCCGAAACAAACAGACCTTTGAACAACATTGGAAAACTCTTCAGGATGAATCGAGGCAGGTGGTCAAGTGGGTTTATTGTTATTTCAGCAATATACACAGTACACAGTGAAAGGAAACATTGTTCCTCCTGGACCACGGTGCAAGACAAAGAAGAAAAACAGAAACAACACAAGATGACACAAGTGCGGGCAAGATAGAACTATACAGAGTGAAAGGAGCACAAACAGAGGGAGAAAGTGCAAGATAAACACAAGAGCAACAATACAATACTACAGGACAAGAAAGCGCAGTCAAGAACACAGAGTGCAGCCAGAGCTAACCTGAATAGGGGCATCAAGGTTGCCAGGCAGGCAGAGAAACAGAAAATAGAGGTCTACTTCACATACAACAACCCACAGTGGGTGTGGCAGGGAATACAACACATTACAAACTTCAAAGGCAACAACACCGTCACTGTTAACAGCAACGCCCTTTTAGCAAAGGAGCTAAACAGCTTCTTTGCTCGTCTGGAGGAACACAGAGCAGACATAGCCACACTGCCCCCTCCCCCAATCTCCAGCACTCACAGACTCCCTCTGCAGGAACACCACGCGAGAAGGCACATTGCATCTCTAGGTGTGTGGAGTTTAAGACAAGGCAAGTGATGCTACGATAATATAATTCCTTGGTAAGACCCCACCTAGAATATTGTGTGCGGGTTTGGTTACCATACCTTAAGAAGGACATTGCTGCCTTGGAAAAGGTGCAACGTAGGGCAACGAGAATGATTCCTGGTCTTAGAGGAATGTCTAATGAGGAGAGGTTAGCTGAGCTGAATCTGTTTAGCCTCGAGCAAAGGAGACTAAGGGGGGACATAATCCAGGTGTTTAAGATTCTAACAGGTCTGGATGCTGTTCAGCCAAATGGCTATTTCAATGTTAGTTTAAATACCAGAACTCGTGGCCATAAGTGGAAATTAGCTGGAGAACATTTTAAAACGAATTTGATGAAGCATTTCTGTACACAGCGTGTAGTTAGAGTATGGAATAGTCTTCCTGTTATTGTAACACAAGCTAAAACCCTGGGTTCTTTTAAATCAGAGCTAGATAAGATTTTTGAGCTATTAGCTAAGTTCTCCTCAAAGGAGCTTGATGGGCCGAATGGCCTCCTCTCATTTGTAAATCTCTTTGGTTCTTATGAGTCAGCTTACAGAGATGAGGTCCAGAAACTGATAGGTTGGAGTTCAGCAAACAATTTGGCACTAAACAGCACAAAGACAAAGGAATCACTGACTTCAGGAAGGATGGAGGCGACACTGGCCTGCCTAGATGGATGGATGGATGTTTTTATTGACATTGTAAGTACAATGAGATTTAGTTTGGAACGCGCCAGCAGCTACACAGTATATTTACAATTATATAGATTGTGAGGCATAAAATAAGGTGTGAGTAATATAACATAACGACATAATATAAGTAATCATTAATTAATCATTACAGATGGTATGAGGTGTGAACCGCTAGGCTGCTATGGCATGTTTGGTATCAAACCGATGGAAAATCACTCCAGTTTCCAAATCTGGTCAGTGGTTACCACGAAAGTGAATATATCAAAAGTTACACCAGCCTAACGAAAATCATCAATACAAGGGAAATCACTCTGGTCATAAATCTCAAAAGGACTGATACAGACCCCCTTCCGAAAGCCCGCCAAATGGATGGTCAGCCATTGGTCCAGGAGTCGAATTCCTGGTCACTCCTATTCACGAACTTTACACTATAAAACCTGGCACCTCAGAACAAAGCCAGGAGAGGAGAAACAGAAGGGAGGAGAAAACAAAAGACCATCAGCACGAAGAGAGGCAGAGAACATCAGCCCAAGAGAAGAGAAGCCCACAAGAAGCCCTCCTGAAGCCTATCAGTGAAGACCCAGCTGGACAGAGAACTGCAACCAAGCCCAAGCTTCACCAGGAGAGGGAATCAGAGGGGCTCCACTCCAACAACCGCTGCAAACACCGCGCCTCCCTGAGTGCCATCACCCATCAGCTCATCAGCCTCCGCAACCAACTGCCAAGACCCCCCCCCCCCACTCTGCAACCAAGTAAACAAACTTCCTTTCATTTATAACAACCTAAACTCCTATTCACCTGCTATATTACTTTAGGACAGTATTTCCACAAATTGCTTGCTTTGCAGAACAGTATTTTCCCTTTTAAGGTTACTCATTTTAAATCTGGTCATTGCATTTTCATGATTACATTGTTTGTGTCCACTCCGTTATTTCGTGTTTATTGTTTGTTAGGTGTAATGTCTGTCTTATGTTAGTTATAGGAATAAATGCATGTCTTTTACACAACTTCAGCCTCCGTTCATTGAGTGCTCACAAGAATCCCTGCCTGTGCGATCTACGCTCTGAAACCTCAAATTCGCCTGAAATATCGCGAGACTCTCTCTCATTGGCCGTGAGGGGAGCTTCGCTACCGATCGTTTACATTACCTGGTGACGCAGCTCGTTGGACAAGCCTTCTATTCTAACCCAGGTTATTACGTGATACTGGTTATTAATGAGTTCCATTTAAGTCACACATTAACAGACTCACGGTGTTTCGCAATTGAGTTTGAGCCGACCATTCAGCATAAAAATTGGTTAATAATCACAAGGCACAAGGTTTAAACTTATTCTGAGCACACAATTTAAACTTTTTATGACCGAACGTGCAGTGAAGAAGCGCTACTGTGAACTGGTTGCAAAAGTCGCACTCATGGCAATCTGAAGGCATTTAAGCGGGATCATATGGGCTTATTATAGTTATTTTTATTTCTATTATTAGTAGTTATATTATTTTGTTTTATTTTCGGTGATTTCATTGTAGTTCTTTCGTATTAAACTGCAGTAAACTTTAACCCTATGTCTGACGAGATTCTCAGATGTAGCGCTTTGTTTCCAGGTTCAATTCGGACGAGTGTCTCCGTTTCTATATATCCTGGGAGAGATCTCTCTATTAGCGAACGGGAATACTTGTTATGAGGTTCTAACCTAAATTATGTTGCGCTTGGACATAAGACCGATAGCTTAGTTACCTATCAGGATCATACTCGTATGTGTGTGCCTGCTTTAGACAAAGCAAGTTTAACACAACTTTGCGCTGTGAGCCAAGTGTGTGTCATTTAGAAATTGGGAGTCTCCTGTGCTTGAGACCCACCGTGGTTAAGCACCATTTGCGACGAGATATAGTGCACTCACAATTTAAATCTGTCGCCGTAACGCGTGCGCCGTCTCGCTTCAGTAATTGTTTTAAGGGGTTTTATACTGTGCAAGGCACAGAAGAAGGCCACAAGCAGCATGCGCATGCATTAAATGTGTGTGTCACTCATCTAGCGTCGGCAACCGCCTAGCTATATCTCTACCTCTAGTGGTCAGGCATAGAACTACCACTCCATTTCGAAATTGCGCCTCTAGTGGCCAGGCATAGAACTACCACTCAATTTCGATATTGCGCCTCTAGTGGCCAGGCATAGAACTACCACTCCATTTTGATATTGCGCCCCCGGTGGTCAGGCATAGAACTACCACTCCATTTCGATATTGCGCCCCCGGTGGTCAGGCATAGAACTACCACTCCAGTTCGAAATTGCGCCTCTAGTGGTCAGGCATAGAACTACCACTCCATTTCGAAATCGCGCCTCTAGTGGTCAGGCATAGAACTACCACTCCATTTCGAAATTGGGCTTCTAGTGGTCAGGCATAGAACTACCACTCAATTTTGAAATTGCGCTTCTAGTGGCAAGCCATAGAAGTACTACTCCATTTCGAAATCGCGCCTCTAGTGGTCAGGCATAGAACTACCACTCCATTTCGATATTGCGCCCCCAGTGGTCAGGCATAGAACTACCACTCCATTTCGAAATTGCGCTTCTAGTGGTCAGGCATAGAACTACCACTCAATTTTGAAATTGCGCTTCTAGTGACAAGCCATAGAACTACTACTCCATTTCGAAATCGCGCCTCTAGTGGTCAGGCATAGAACTACTATTCCATTTCGTAATCGTGCCTCTAGTGGTCAGGCATAGAACTACCACTCCATTTCGAAATTGCGCTCCCGGTGGTCAGGCATAGAACTACCACTCCATTTCGATATTGCGCCCCCGGTGGTCAGGCATAGAAGTACCACTCCATTTCGATATTGCGCCCCCGGTGGTCAGGCATAGAACTACCACTCCAGTTCGAAATTGCGCCTCCAGTGGTCAGGCATAGAACTACCACTCCATTTCAAAATCGCGCCTCCAGTGGTCAGGCATAGAACTACAACTCCATTTCGATATTGCGCCCCCGGTGGTCAGGCATAGAACTACCACTCCATTTCGAAATTGCGCTTCTAGTGGTCAGGCATAGAACTACCACTCAATTTTGAAATTGCGCTTCTAGTGGCAAGCCATAGCAGTGCCACTCCATTGAAATTGCACCTCTAGTGGTCCGCCATAGTAGGTTAACAACATCTGAGTTGGGTCTCTGGTGGTCAACTGCGGTGATACAACACGCATAATTGGACACACAGGTTCTTGCCTGAAAGCAGGAATCAACTTCACGGACTAAATCAGTTTGATCACAATACATTAACATCCAATTAGGTTATTGTTGCATAACTAATTGATGTTTACAATTGAATAAGAAACACAATTCATTTGGTTTGATTCCCGTTTAACCTTTTTGATTTATTTTAGGTTTTATTTCACCTTATGCTTTCATTCATTCCCTCTCCCCCAACAAGGGGACTTGCATAGAAGTTCAACCACTATTAACAACAGTAAACCAGTTACGTACACAATCCCATCAGGAAGTCGTTTGGATGTGATCAGTTGAGCCCTTCGGGTGCTGGGTGCTTACCATTCGCTCTCTGTTGGTTGAGCTTGTCTGTGGCTCTGCTGTCACTGCTTGTGATCGTACAGTTTGTCAGAACCGAAGGGGAGTTCTCAGCAATTGGATGCCCAAAAGCGTGTCAGCCCGGCTACACCCACTGACTCATTACGGGCAAGGCTGACAGGTACCTCAGGCGGTCATTACAACTTTTGAGCAGGACTTCGTTTAGGGTGAGTTCTGAGAACGGCCCTAGCTTGGACTCTCACTAGGGTGGGTGATACCTGAAGGCAATTTTGCCAGCCGATAAGCTGAGCTCCACCTGGGTTGTCTCAGTTGTGCATACAGAATACGCCCTTCCAAGTTAACATTGCTGGGGATCGGGGGAGTGGAAGCCGGACTCAGGCTTGCTTGGCTGGGAGAATGATTCCTGGTCTTAGAGGAATGTTTAATGAGGAGAGGTTAGCTGAGCTGAATCTGTTTAGCCTCGAGCAAAGGAGACTAAGGGGGGACATAATCCAGGTGTTAAATCTGGTCATTGCATTACATTTTTTTTGTATCCACTCCTTTATTTCGTGTTTATTGTTTGTTAGGTGTAATGTCTGTCTTATGTTAGTTATATCCATCCATCCATTTTCCAAACTGCTTATCCTACTGGGTCGCGGGTGGTCCGGAACCTATCCCGGAATGTGGAATGGGCACGAGGCAGGGAACAATCCAGGATGGGGGGCAGCCCATCACAGGGCACACTCACACACAAATCGTGATTATATTATTGCACTATACTATATAAATAAAAAGTAAACTTAATACCAGTTGTGGTAATAAAGTGCACAGAGAGTAAGAGAGAGTAGGGTTTCACATAAACGTATGTTCATTAGCATTTAGTATTCTGATGGCTTTGGGGTTAGAAGCTCTTATTAAATCTGGTTGTTCTGCAATGCATACTGCGGTAACGTTTACCAGAGGGCAGAAGTTCAAACATCTCATGTGCTGGGTGCGTGGGATCTTTTTTAAATATAATTATGCATATGTAGAACTAGGGATATGATCCTGTTAAGTATGATAGTTCTGTCTCATTATTGCAGGATCGACATCCATAGTAACTGTGGTGATCTATCCATTTGTGTGCATGTCTGTGTGTGTGTGTGCGAGCGGGTATACCTATCCTACCCCATAGCGTGATAAATACCTGTTTTTTTTTTCCCTTATGGGGACCACGAAACTGAAAACCAGGAAAACTCTATTTTATAAAAATCTGTGACTGCTGTGGAAAAACTAAAAATGCAAAACCTCTTTTATTTTGCTTGGTTACTTATGGTTATGGTTAGGGCAGGGTGGGGGTTAAGATTGTCATAGTTAGCGTTAGCATTTATCCAATAGAAGTCAATGAGCGGGCCCCATAAGGATAGGTATACCCTATGTGTGTGCATGTGTGTGTTTGTCCCATATTGCCTGGGCTTCAGGATACCTCATAACCCGGAACTTCATCAGAAGTAGTTAGAAAATGGATGAATGGATGGATGGATGGATGGATGGACAGATCAATAAAAGTACAGAACATCCATTTTACAAAGAACCATCAACACTAAATGTATGCACTGGTCATGCTCCTGGAAATTAAACTTTTCTGAAAAGCAGCATGTTCATAAATTAGCTGCTGTTATACCTTGGGGGAACAAATGCAGATGAAATTGTAAAACAAACTGCAGTGGCAAAACAGTTCTGGCTGCCTGTGCTGCCCTGCCTGCCCGCCCTCCTGCCCATTACGTCCTGCCTGTGCCACCCTCCTGCCTGCCCTCCTGCCTGTTTACGTCTTTCCTGTGTGCCCTGCTGCCAGTTATTCTGTATTTACATCCGGACTTAACTAATTGAACCATATAAACCATATAAATCAGGACTTTGTTAACCTGACTTCTGCCCTGTGGAGGATGGGCTCCCCCTTTCACTCTGGTTCCTCCAAAGGTTTCTTACTATGACTGAGTTTATCCTTGCCAATGTCGCTTTCTAATTTTTCAGGCTAGATCTTGCTCACTGGGACAATTGGGCAGGGACAAAGTAAAGTGCTTTGAGACAATGTAAGGCTATGAAAATGTACTATACAAAATAAAGTGAATTGACTTGAGTAATGTGGCACAAAGCAACCCTTCTTTGCCACAGGAAATGTCTGGTGCAATTTCTTTTTTAATTGTACATGTCAATTGCATAATACCCTAAACTAATTCATTATTATTTCTATTATTATCATCATCATCAGTATTTCATTAGTATTCCATGGTATTTAGATTTTTCAGGAATCAGTGTGTGTACTGTATACTTTTTAATTTATTTGCACTATGTGTAGTGTCTCTGCAGCTGTATATACTTGCTGCATTATGCACAAGAACTTCCCTCAGGCATCAGTATAGTTAATCAAATGTAATATTTCTTGCTTGTTTATTAAGTTGTTTTAGGTATTTTGTGTGTTCCACTTAATTTAGTGTAATTAGTCCTAGTTGACTCAGGTTTAGTTAGATTTTTCCTTCTGTTGTTCCTCTGCATCATGCTACTGTCATAAAATTTCAATGTCTTACCTAACTTAAGAGTTTTGTGCATTGTGTTTTGGAGAGAAAGAAATCATTACTTTTTTTCTTTAGATTCATCCACTGATTCTATCACCTATGACACATTCCCCCTGAATATTTGTTTGTTTATTTATGTATTTGCTTGGGGGATGGAATTAACAAACAGAAATAACTGAATGAATCAGGGTAGTGAAAAACATTTATAAACTTATCATTTTGGTATTGGTACGATCCTGTTCTGGTTAGTTAGCCGAGGGAGTAAATCATCCGGAGTTTCATCTCTCAATCTCCTCCTACACCCACTCAGCATCACAGTATGGACTCCCCAATGCAACTGATCTGCACGTATTTGTACTCTGGGAGGAAATTGAAGCCCCCATAGGAAAAACTCAAAGCCTACAGACATATGCACAAAACCAGGGGACATGCTCAGTTCTGCAGGCCTGGAAGTGTGAGAGAAGGCTATTTATTGAGTTTCCCCTCTGCCCCTGGTAAAGATGAAACATGCACAAGTCATTAAACACACATATACTTACATGAAAGTCTGACTGATACTGGAGCTTCCAGTGCCCGTAAACCAGGTACTGGGGTACTCCATTTCCTTCTTGATAATTAGCGCCATTGAAAAAAAAAACGGTGCCTTTCCTAATATTAACTGACTCTCAGACAAATGTACTGCTTGAAGACCCTGCCACTATTCGCATTTTCCAGCAGGAGTCACAAATCTTCATTGCATTCAGTTTATTCTCAGATGAGCTCATGCATGTTTCTATGTGCATCTTTACACTTAAACAAATACAGCTAACCTCTGTTGTTATATTCCATATATATTTGTCGTGACTGGCCTTTTTTCTCAAATGATGGATTTCTGAAACTAAAACTGACAGTATTCTAAAATATTTATATTGCCACATCATCGACACATGTTCTAATATGACATAGCATTCCCCTGGACCATAGTGCGACTTAGAGACAAGATATAACATGCCCTTCACGGTAAAACACTAGATAGGTGCAACACTTAATGTCAACGTTGTCAATGTCAATGTTGACTTAATGTCAACGTTAAATTCATGGATTCGCAAATTAAGTAACACGGTTACAGTACAAAAACGAGCAGAGCTGTGTATGGCATGACTATCTCGCGGCGGCGACAAAATATGCTTATCCTTCTAATTATTCAGAAGAAAATATATTTGCAAGCACAGCCGTTCACGGCTTCCGTACAAAAAGCTGTCACTACGCTACAGGAAGAATACACGACCAATATAGGATTTACACAAGTCTGCTTCTTTTGTTTTATTTAGTAACAACTTTCACAAAAATTGACAGCAATACTGCTAAAAGTGCAGATCTGTTGCCAAATTAAATAAACAAAGAAATTAATCATAAAAATATTCAAAGTATATACAGCCAGGGGCGCCGCTAGCAATTTTGGGCCCTATGACAAAATATGAGGTTGGGCCCCCCTACCACACCCATTCAGATCTCTGGGGGCCCCTAAAGGGCGTGGGCCCTTAGAATTGTCCCAACTTTCCCCCCCTTAGCGGCGCCCCTGTATACAGCTAACCATTTCCAATCGAAAAGTACATACAAGTCTCCAATATAAGTTATACAATGGAGCGCAGATAAAACTTTTAAATAGTAATTAACCAAACTATATAAAGAATACAAGTTTGAATACAGGTAATTTGTATAAATTTTACTGTGTTCAGACTGAAAAATCAGCACCAGCCTTACACACATTGCAGTTCTGCTTTTTTCTTCTTTTAGCATAATTACCCGTTTCACGTTCACGAGGCAGAAGATCCCTGCAAATGTGAAAATTCACAAGTAACAGGCACCATTAACCTCAAGCCATAACAGTCTGCTAGCCTGAACAATAGCAAACTCTATGTATTACCAATTATTACGCAGGTTGTCACTTTATCAAATCATGACTGTTACTAAGAAGTGGGAGTGAAACGCGTGTCACGAGATCTCGCGATATTACAACATGACGAGATTTCTCGTTGGAGCGAAAAGCCGTTTCACGAATGCGCTGCAAATGAGCTGCTGTAAATATGTCGGCATCTGACTAAATTACTATAGTAGATACCCCAGACACTTTTGAATCTTTTGTGTGTCAGCATTTCGGGTGCCCGGCGGAAAATATAAATGGCGAAAGGGAGACAGACAAAACACGAACCATCTGTAAGGACTGTAGAAAGCTAATGCCGCACACAGCGGCTAATGCTACTACTAACTACTATGCAAAGCCATTTGCAGCACCATCATAGCTCTTTATTTAAATTCACTGCACCGGTGAAGAAAACATTTTTAAAAAAATGTTATGTTTATTATTGGGTGCTTTCCACTTCATGCACCCACATACAGCGCTAGCTTAAAGCAATGCATTCTGGTCCTGACGCAATGCATCATGGTTATATTTTTTATCGCCCGTTGCATTACGTCACCATGTCACATGGTACCAAAACTCCGCGAGAGCAAGACACATCAGGCAGCACCTCTTAGCAGGCTGCACAGGCTGGATCCGCCTCCATTACGACACAACTTTGCCCTTATTGGCTTAAGATTTTAGTTACATACATGACGTTTGTATATCTGCTATTTCTCCCGAGAAGCAGGTAAAGCGGTAACTGCTTTTCAATTAATTTACTTGGTAAAATTAAATTTAAATAAATGATATGAATATTGTAATAGTACTCGTGAGCTTTGTTTGTTGTTAGTTACTATAATGTTGCGCTGCTTTATTTGTTTAATCGTCTTGTCTGTGAAGACATTCAAGTTAATCAAATAAGAACTGCACTGTACACTGTACATGACCATAAAAACTTTGAATCCTTGAAATAAATGTTTTTGATCTTTTCCTTGGCAGTTATCTTTTTACACAGGGCCTCTATGTACACAATAGTTATTTTTTTCACGACTAACAGTATGGATCAGGAGTTGGTTATTGTAAAAGAAGTAATGTGCATGCAGGTGATATTTGTATAGATTTATATTTACCCCTAGGTGATAAGTTTGACAGTCATTTCTTTTACCGTTTGGCCTCTCGGTTGAACATAATAGTGGCGCGAGCAGCTCCACTTGGTTTTTTAAAAATACTCAGCCATGAACTTTTGGTGAACTCAGGTGAATCCCTTCCTTCAGTAGTAAACCTTGGTAGTTTCAGCCGTTTACACATTGTCTCACTAAAAGGTTGATAATATATTTGTCCTTTTACATAGTGATAAAATATACGCGATAAAAATGTGAATATTCATAGATTCAGGACTAACAAAGTAGCTAACAGAAACTCAGACTAACAAAAGGTGCAAATACATACTCAGTTGGTTCCATTGTGTTGATTACATTATAATGTTTACATTGTAATGATTATATCATGGATATTTGGCATACTTTTTATAAAATCGTAATTCTTATATTCTGCGTTATATAGTGCTAAATAATATTCCATAGATGGATGGACTTTATTAATCCCCGTGGGGAAATTGTGTTTTTTATGTCTCCCTCAACTTACTCTTTGTGGAGTAAGTTGTCCGCGAAGTGCAGCTACCTGTTGGGGCGCCCAGGGAGCTGGGGGTTAAGGGCCTTGCTCAAGGACCCACAGACGTGCTGAGGCTGGGTTAGTTTCAACTGGTGACCTCATTACAGGCACAAGGACTGACCCCTGCCCCCCAACTGTGTATGAGTAGCATTTATGCTGTTTCTTGAGTGTGAGCTAGTACATAAACCAGCTAGTGCTCACCATTGCAAAAATACTCTAGCTTTCTGTCATACACATTTTTTTATTTTCTTACATTGTCCGTTTTTGTTCATAGTCTGTAATATTCTGAATAACGACAATGTAGAGGAAAAACAGATTAAATTCTCCTTGTTTGTAATTTCCCCATGTAATCCACTGCCTTGTGGTAAGAGGTGCAAAAGTCAGACGCGTTGAATGATGAGGATACGATATTGAGTTTAGTTCTTGAGAGGATTTATTCATATGATATTTTAACACACAGTACTTTGAACTGGTTTGTTTGGCGCAAAAGGGCCGATATGCAGACACCATCACACATGGCAAATACGGTCAATGACTGTTTCACTTTGCACCTTCAGCCCTGAGCCGCGTAATCTCAGCACCTTTAATAACAACCATTGCTGCCTCCTACAGGTGGGAATACACTTAGACAATAGTAAATATCACTAAGGCAGGCAAGTACCTCTCGTTTCAAGTGTTGCAATACTATATAACATTATATTATAAACAATAAATACGAATAAATAAAAACATTAAACAAATAAACATAATCAATAATATTCATGAATAATTATGCTTAATATACAAATAAAAGAATAGCTCCTGCAGATGATTTCAGATAACTACTGGAACAATGAGTTCTGGAGGGGAGCAAGCTCTGTTACATGCTATAGAAATGTTGATCTGATTCCTTTCATTATCAGATTGTTACCACTGTTAAAAACCACAGATATTGTATTCTGATTGTATGCATTTCCTTATTAGGGCATGTCAGTTACTTCTGTTAAAAAATCCGTTTATTCTGACGTCGTAAATTTCCTGATCAGAGTTTACCCTCTTTAAAGTGATGGAGGTCCACTTGTGCCAAAGATACATCGATATGCATATGAGATTTCGTTTGTGCCAAAAATATGTAAATAGCACACAGTCCATGTCGACTGAGCATGTGACAAAGAATTTTTCTGTGACAATTCTATTTTGTCAATGAGTTTGTCTGTGGAGCCCCTGAAGGGACCTAATGGTGTCCGCTAATTAGATACCCAGAAATAAACTGTGTGGCTCCTGCCCAAGCATTGCTGCCCAAACAGCAGCTTCCTCCTTATGCCACCGAGGGAGGAGTAGCCAGTGGTTCCCCTGCCCCTTCCCCTCTCCCCCCTGCAGACGAGGATCATAACCATTCAGCACCCGACTCTACCTCCTTCTCGGTGAAGAAGTGCCGTGGCGAAACACTCAGGCAGCAGGACGAGGTAGCAGAAATTCTTGCCCCTATGTTGGTATGTCCAAATCCTCAAGGGGGAGATAAGGTTTGCTCATCTGACACTGTAGATGAAGGAGTTGAACATAAGAACATAAGAACTATACAAACGAGACGAGGCCATTCGGCCCATCAAGCTCGCTTGGGGAGAACTAAACTAATAGCTCAGAGTCGTTAAAATCTTATCTAGCTCTGATTTAAAGGAACCCAAGGATTCAGCTTGCACTACATTATCAGGAAGACTATTCCATACTCTACACGCTGCGTAAAGAAGTGCTTCCTTAAATCCAGCTTGAAATGTTCTCCCGCTAATTTCCACCTATGGCCACGAGTTCGTGTATTTAAACTAATGCTGAAGTAACTATTTGGTTGAACAGCATCCAAACCTGTTAGAATCTTATATACCTGGATCATGTCCCCCCTCAATCTCCTTTGCTTGAGACTGAACAGATTTAGCTCAAGTAACCGTTCCTCGTATGACATTCCTCTAAGACCAGGAATCATTTTTGTGGCCCTACGCTGCACCTTTTCTAAGGCCACAATGTCCTTTTTAAGATATGGTGACCAAACCTGCACACAATATTCTAGGTGAGGTCTCACCAAGGAATTGTATAATCTTAGCATTACCTCCCTTGACTTAAACTCCACACACCTGGAGATATACCCCAACATCCTATTGGCCTTTTTTATTGCTTCCCCACACTGGCGAGAATGGGACATGGAAGCATCAACATACACACCAAGGTCTTTCTCATGATCAGCTACCTTTATTTCAGTGACACCCATGAAATACCTGTACTTTATATTTCTGCTCCCTAGATGGAGTACCTTATATTTATCGACGTTAAATTTCATCTGCCAGGTATCGGCCCAGTCACTAATTAAATCAAGATCCCGCTGTAGCTGCTGAGCCACTAATTCAGTATCTGCTACACCACCCACCTTGGTGTCATCTGCAAATTTCACCAGTTTACTGTATATATTGGTATCCATATCATTTATGTAAATTAGGAACAATAGTGGTCCTAAAATCGAACCCTGCGGTACCCCACTATGAACGCAAGCCCACTGTGAGTTGAAGGACATTGCCAGTGACCTGCTGGACCCCAGGCAGAACAGGCCTCACCATGCGACAGCCCTTCAGAGACTGGTCCTCCTGCGCATGGACTGGGGCATGATGCATCAGTTTAAACAGGAGCCTGGTAAATCCTGCGAGTGCTACACCAAGCGACTGATGGCAGCATTCTCCAACTACAGTGGGATGGACTCCACAACGGACCGAGAGTGTATGTGATGTAAAATACACTAAGATAGGTAAAAACTCTTTTGTGGACTAAGTAAAACAAACATTTTATGTTCTAGTTTTCTTAAAACTACTGAAACAAATAATTGGCTACACTGCAGTTCCGCTGTTTTGTTTGGCACCCCTGCATGTCGTGCATTGTGTGGAAAAAACCTGAAGGCTGAGGAATGTTACGTAACACAGCTAGAATGTAAAAACTCTCTCTGGTGTAATTCACTGCATAAAACCAATGGTGTTAAGTGTGATGTCTTCTTCATAACACTCCCTGATGTTTGTGTCCGTGACCATGAGATAGGGTGGGCTGCTTTTCTTCCTTCCTTTGACTAGTATTCCTCCTAAATTGTTCATCTGTATTTGCTGCATTGGTACTTGATGTGCGTGTGCCTTGTGTCACGATCGCCATTTAACGGGAGCGGCGGACGGGCAGGAAACAGGCAAGGCAGGCAGGATACGGGGATTTATTAGGAACACGGGGTGCAGGAAACATCTCACGCAGACGGACTTCAATGACGGACACTGAACTCTAGTAAGACATGAACTCAAATAGACAGGACTGATTGAAAATAATCGGACACAGCTGGGTACGATCAGGGAAGCACACGTGGATAATCAGGGGGCGTGGCACACACGGTGGTCAGACTGTCCGGGACCTCCTCGGGGACTAGGGCAGGAAAGTCTGGAGCTGGGTCAGGGACAGGAGTGGGGCCAGGAACAAGAGCCCCAGGGGGCACAGTCATTTGAGGCGGAGGGAGCGCCTCGGGCGTGGGCTCTGGGGCCGCAGGGGGCAGCGGAGGCGGCTGCTCAGGAGCTACGGGCAAAGCAGGCGGCGGCTGCTCGGGCTCTGGGGCCGCAGGGGGCAGCGGAGGCGGCTGCTCGGGCTGCGCAGGAGCTATGGGCGACGAAGGCAACTGCTCAGACGCTGTAGCAGGAACCCAGGACTTTATGCTCAGCCCACTGCTGTTAACTCCGATGACTCACAACTGAGCAGCAATGCACATTTCGAATTCCATCATCAACATCAGGCAGATGACAAGACTGTTGTGGGTCTCATCAATAAAAACGGTGACTCAGCATACAAAGAGGAAGTGTGATGACTATCGGACTGCTGCAGAGCCAACAACCTGTCTCTGAATGTTGACCAAAGAGATGGTTGTTGACGTTAGAAGAACACAAAACACAGAGTGACCACTCTCTGCTGCACATCGATGGCTCATCTGTGGAGATCGTAGAGAGTACCAGATTCCTTGTTGTCCATCTGGCGGAGAATCTCACCAGGTCCTTCAACATCAGCTCCATAGTAAGGAAAGCACAGCAGCACCTCTACTCTCCACGGAAGCTCAGAAAAGCCCATCTCCCATTCTCACACTCTATTGGGGAACTGTTGAAAGCACCCTGAGCAGCTGCATCACGGTCTGCTTTGAGAACTGTGTCGCCTCAGATCACAAGTCCCTACAACAGATAGTGATGACAGGTGAGAAAATCATTGGGAGTATCGTGTTAGAGAAATATGTACTTTTTTTATCATCATTTTGCTAGACGCTTAGAAACAACACCCTGCCGCAGCTTGATCTTAATTGAGCAATAACACGTCTCAAGAACTGTCGCTTGAATATTTCCACCCCATATATGGTGACAAACAATGTTCAATGTCAGTTGCATATCCTGTTTGTGTACCTCAATAAAAGACACTGCGAGGGGAGTTACTCTTTCGAAGTTGGCTGAGTTCGACTGAGAGGCTGACACCTCGAGGTCAGGACCGGGCTTCCCTTTGTAAGGAAAAGTGGTAAAAATGTCCCAAGGTTCTTGGTTGATCATTTGAATGCAGACAATGTTAGGAATTTATGATCATGGGGGAAGCCAGGGAGAGAATGGGGGTTCCAGTTGGCACCACTATGGTGATAAGGATAAGATAAGGTGATAAGAATTGAATTACAATGATCATAAAAGTCTCCACCCTGTCCTGTCCCGTCCCTGTCTCAGGATCCTCACACTCCAGGGGGTCACTCTTTATATGTAAATTCACTCACAACACCTACACACAACACCTTGGTGGGGAGGGCCTTTTTGGGTATAAAGGGGGGTGAAGAACTGTCTTCAATTTGTATCTGAGCTGCCTTTCAGTACCCGGTGTGTCTCTACACTGTATTACATTGTATTATTTTTGCTGTTCAATAAACCATCATTTTGCTGAAACTGCGGAGACTCTGCAAGTGGATTCCCTACACCTTGCAGCAAGTAAAACGTCATCACAGCTGTCTGTGTTGTTCTGTGTTCAGAGACTGGTTTGTTTCCAGCGCATCTTCAGAAGAAGATAACCCTAACATATCTCTCCCCTCCATCACAGATATTCACACCACACACTGCATCCGCAAAGCCACCACCATTGTGGATGACCCCACCCACCCCTCACATTATCGTTTCACCCTCCTGCCTTCTGGAAATAGGTCCCGGAGCATTCGGGCCTTTACAGCCAGACTCAAACAGCTTTATCCCCCATGCCGTCAGACTACTGAACTCTCAGGGACTAATCTGATACCACACACACATACACTCATTAACACACTTTATTATTTAACTACTATTTTTTATCTTATTGTCGCCATGTTTACAGTTACTTTTATTTATTTTTATTGCTACCTCATTGGACAACCAAACTGCGCCTTCTCAGTACTGGGTTTACTGTGCTGTTTGTGCTCGTTGGTGTCAGTTGTCCTCTCTTTTTGCACTATCCTGCAATGTTTGCACAGTTTTTGCTCATTATGCACCATACAGTATGTTGCTAGGTTGGTATGTGTTAGTCTTCTGTTAATTTAAGTAGCACCTTGGTCCGAGGGAAACAGTTTCTTTTGTAACTGTACTATACTCAACTGTGTAAAGTTAAAAATAACATTAAAGACCTACTTGACTTTTACTGAACAGGTGCTAAAGTGAAATTACTTGCTTCTGGGAAAGAACTCCAGCTGAAATTCTGTACAACAATTATGGGAGACATATGGGAAGGACGCGGTGTCAGACCTGCCCCAGTGGGACGAATGTGGTTTTCCTAGTAACAGCAGCTTCAGTCCCAATCAGATAAGCCAGATGCGTCTGAAATTAGAGGAACGGGATCAGACTGGTTGCTCAGGGACTAATGTGGTAGAACTAAAACAGAGACAAATTGGACGGTGTTTCAATTGTGGGAAAATGAGACAAAGCAGGCAGAGGAGATGCGGGTGGCAAAGAAGCATGAGATAAGGAATGCAGAGAATGTGGATGAGGGTGAGACTCCTGTGAAAACTGTGTATTGAAAATTAGGGCCATAGTATTGTCATCCATCCTGTCAGGGTATGGAAATACACTGAGGGTAAATGGCCTAATGCAGGAAGTGTCTTAATCCTATAACATCCAGCTGATTCAGGCTGTGGGGGACAGTGTAGTACTGCACTCTTCTGGCTGGGACCTTGAATAAATGAATGAATGTTACATTTATACAGCCCTTTTCTAAGATACACAAAGAGCTTTACAGAAGCACTGGGGAGCCACTTCAACCCAAACGTGAGGCAGCAGGAGAGGGGGCCCAGGCAGAGAGAACAGCCAACAAGACGGGTGCTTCCACAGACAGGACGGGGGCCCCGGCAGACCAACGCTGACGACTCCTGGGACCAAGTCAACAGAGCAGCTGTCGTCATTGTGACTCACCCTCATACATCCATCCATTGTCTAAACCGCTTATGCTACTGGGTCGCGGGGGGTCCAGAGCCTATCCTGGCAGGATCTGTGCACGAGGCAGGGAACAACCCAGGACGGGGGGGCAGCTCATTGCAAGGCACATTCACACACCATTCACACACACATGCACTCCTACGGCCAATTTAGCAAGAGAGAACATGCAAACTCCCCACACATGTGACCCAGGCGGAGACTCGAACCTGAGTCCCAGTGGTGGGAGGTAACAGTGCTAATCACTGCACCACCAAGCAGCCCCACCCTCATACATGATTTCTGATTCTTGATTTTAATCCCCTTTTCTGTTTTTGGCAACATATAAAGTGCTGTGAATGTCACTGTCAGATTGTCATATCATCCTCCAGTTGTCCCTTGTCACCCTGGATGCACATTGAGTGTTTGCTAAATATTTTATCTTGTAGTGTTCCTGATTTTTTCCTGTGTTTTAATTTGCAATTCTCAAATTTCATGACTGGCATCCGTGGGGACGATTAATTAAACCTGTTAACTCTGCACTTCAATTTCAAACTGTTGGTAACATGTGTACATATTTTTGTCTGATCTTTTCACCACCAGGTGGCGATATAGCAACTCCAGAGTTATTGATGGCTAGAACAAAAAAAAC
The DNA here is from genome assembly GCF_023856365.1 of Brienomyrus brachyistius. Taxonomy (NCBI): domain Eukaryota; kingdom Metazoa; phylum Chordata; class Actinopteri; order Osteoglossiformes; family Mormyridae; genus Brienomyrus; species Brienomyrus brachyistius. Next base: position 180,424 of record NW_026042486.1, on the reverse strand, counting down.
ACAGTAACACAGAGGTGTAGCTAAAAATTCTGGGCCCCTGACAGAATGTCACCTTGCGCCCTCTGTCGAATTTTACATTCTGTGAAAGAGATTTGTTGAGCCATCTTCCAATGTAATCCAATCCAGCTCTTTATTTGAAAAGCACTTTAAACAACCTTATGGACCAAAGTGCTGCACAAAGGAATAAATAAAAACATTCACACACTTAAAAACGAAGTAAAAGAAATTTAATAAAAACCAAAACATTCAATGTGAGTAAAAGGCCATTAATAAAAATTTAAAAAAATCAATTAATTAATAAAGAAAAGGCTAAGATTAAAATAAGATTTACTATTAAAATTAACATCTCACAATGTGTCAAAGGTGAAGGAGAAGAGATTAGAAGAGATTTAAAAACGGACAGAGGGGATTCCTCTCTAATGTGAAAAGGCAAGTCATTCCACATTTTAGGAGCTGCGACTGCAAAGGCTCGATCCCCTCTAAGCTCACGCTGAGTCTTAGGAACCGTCAGGAACAGCTGATCAGCTGACCTGAGAGAGCGGGTGGGGGTGTAAGGGTGAAGCAGCTCACAGAGGTCAGATGGAGCAAGACCACTGAGGGCTTTAAAAGCAAATAACAGAATTTTAAAATGAATCCTAAAATGTACGGGCAGCCAGTGGAGTGAGGCTAAAATGGGGGAGACATGCTCATATTTCCATGTGCGGCAGCATTTTGAACCTTCTGGAGGTGAACAATAGTGGAGCCTCTAACCCCAACATAGAGGGCGTTACAGTGGTCCAAACTAGTAGTGACAAAAGAGTGGATTACTGTCTCAAAGTGCTGCCTAGAAAGAATTGGCTTTATTTTGGCCAACTGCCTCAATTGTAAAAAGCTTGACTTGACAACTAACCTTATCTGAGTGTCAAACTTAAGGTTGGTGTCGACTTTAACCCCTAGGTGTGTGATGACTGGTTTACAATATTGTTCCAAGGAACCTAAAATTACAGTGGAGGTCAGAGGAGTGGAGTTACCAAAAACCAACACTTCTGTCCATTACCTCCCCACTTCCTTGTTAGTTACAATATTTGTTCTGCATTACTGTACTGCTTTGGAGCCTTTTGATATTAAGGTGAATAACACAGGTGAAAAATTAAGGTGAAAAAAGAGACAGATGCATTGACAGCAGTCGTGGCCACACTTTGGACTGGGAGTGTAAGAGCAAAGGAAACTGAATCCACTATGTTCTGTCCTGTAAATTTTTATTAAACACCACATGACACACATACGAGTCCTGTTTTAACTTTCAGGGCTGATGGTCTGCAGCCTGGCTTGTGTTCTACAGTGCAGCGCAGGTGCAGTCACTGTGCTGAGCCCGGCGTTATATTAATGACGCAGCCTTTCACACTGACCAGTGAGAAATAACCTTGAAAATGACTGTGCTCTTTGTGGTTCTCCTTTTTTCTTACCACCAAGCAAGAGACTAAACATATTTTCTACTTATCAGTTATCAGAAATCAGAAATGTCATGCAGTAATCAGAGGTTAGACAGCAAGAATGACTTTTGTATTTTTATCTTTTGTCAATCTTTTATCCAGCGACTACTAATTCTCATCGGGGTCTGGAGAGGGTGGGACCTGTCCCAGGAAGCACAGAGCACAGGCCTGCATGGGATGCCATTCCACACAAGCAAAAACAATTAAGATGGTCAGATTTGCCTCACTGTGTGATTTTGACTGAAAGATGAACTAAGCACAGTCTTGTGTGTATAAAAATGCGTAGATTCATTTAACTTTAACAATGAGATTCAGCAACATGACCTTATAGTGTTAATGATCGGTATCTTACTGGTATTAACTGAATTATGCAAAATTCTACATTATTCTATATTATTGCACCCAAATTGTTCATACTGACTAAATGTAATTACTGACATCCTGGACATACTGCTTTTTAGGTTTGAATTTAAAATGTTAGTAGACAAATTCATGCTGTCAATAACATCTCACTTGCTCACCCACTTTTAGATAAAAATACCCTTTGTGGTTTTTCTAGTGAAGCAGTGGGCCTGAGCTGAGGACCTGATGGTTGTGTGGTTTTCGCTCACTGAGAAGAGAGACACAAACACCCTGCTCTCAGTCGGTCAGTCTTCCTGTAAAATGCAGAGGTGAGACTGCTAGTGGAAAATTACTGACTGCAGCGTCAACAACACATATAAACAGCAGCACAAACAAAATGTTCCACAAATGCAGGACATCTGTATGCTTACAGCACACATCAGACACGCTGACCCTCAGCACTGAGCTCCTCCAGGCTCTGTGCTCTCCCTCTTCTCTTCAATTTCTACACAAATCACTGCTGCTCCAGTGAAGATCCTGAATTTTGCAGGTGATACTACTGTGTTTGCCATCATAACTGAAGGTGATGAGTCTGCCTACAGACTGGAAGTCGTACAGCTGACCATCCAGTTCTGAACTCACATTATCCCAAATGTCCACATGCTTAGACTCCTCTCATCATCAGGGAGGAGCGTCCCTTGGCACTGTAGAGTAGATGGATGAGAGCAGGCTGATAACAAGGCTGTCATCAATTTTATGTGACACCTCTCACCCCCCCAGCAGACTATGGAGGCCCGTAAGGGCAGCTCCTTCAGTAAGAGACTCAGACACCCGGCGTGTGACAGAACGGTACCGCAGGTCATTGGGCCCCACAGCAGTCAGGCTTTATAATCTGCACTCTGCTCATTGAACTTTTCCCCTGTTCACTGTCTTCTGATACAGTTTCTATCTGCTGCTGATCTGCAATATTGTTCCTCCTTATTCACTGATGTGCAGTGTTGCATTGAGCCAGTGCATTATGCCCTGTGTGGCAGCTTCCTTTGGGAGGCTAATATCTGGCACATGAGCAATAATGTTACATGCAATAGGATTGTGTATAAGTTAAGGATTGTGTATAAGTTAATTTTAATATTCCTATAATATTCCTCTGTATGTAATATATTCTTATTTTTTGTTTCTATTATTACCCTATATTTATATATACATCCATTTATTTTACATTCATAATGATGTTGTTTGTTGTTTTGTGCCCCACTGCTCTTGTAACAAGCCTCAGTCTTGACTCTCCCTTTTAAGGTCTTGGCCTTAAATCACACTCGATATAGGTGGTGTCGTCCCCATCACCCTGACCAGGATACATGCTGTAAGATTAATGGATGGTGTTTATCTGTGTGATGAAAAAGAATGTGAATAAAACAAAAATGTACCATTATAAATGGGAGCCCTAGGATGTGTGGTGGTTAGAGATGTGGACTGATGAGAATTTTGCTTTTCTAAAGTTCTGTTGTGAAAACTGTACATTCCGTTCCATGTACAGTAGTGATATGTAGCAATCATGTGCTCCAGTCAAATGTCCAGCTGCATGAATAATAATGGTGGCTTGTTTGGATAAAATAACTTAGGCTGAATACTTGAAAGCGTGACCTGGGTGAGGTAGAGAGGAAACAGGGTCTTACAAGAAGCAGATATTGTTCTGTCTGTGTGGTTTTTACTCTTTGCAAAGTGAGTCCAGCACAGTGCAGTCAGTGGGTCAGTCTTCCTGAGCTGCATCTAACCAGTGGAAACATCTGCAGCACTGCAGAGAAGCACTCAGCAGACAAACAAACCCAAACAGCTTACAGCTGTATGTCACTTTTGGACAGAGGTGGACAAAGTACACAACTTCACTACTTGAGTTAAGTATAGATACTCCTCGTCAAATAATACTCAAAGTTTTTCAGTTAATTTTTTACTTCAGTTAAAGTACTGGAGTATTTGCATCTAAAAATACTTAAGTATTCAAAAGTACATTATGTTTTAAATGCAAGACATTTTTCAGAACCTAATGACTCCTGAACACCCCACTGAATACACTGACTGGCTTGTACATCTTGTAGAATAAAAAGCTTGTGGAATATGATACAATGACTATAGAAACACAACTGACATAACAAAAGTACAGCCATTGTCATTTTCATCTTATTTAACACCCCCCACCCCACTCACACAAAAGAGCATGGTAGTGTTCTTACAGAGCCGTAGCAGTGTGTGTGTGTGCATGTGTGCATGTGTGTTTGTGTGTGTGTGTGTCTATGTGTGTGTGTGTTTGTGTGTCTGTGTATGTTTGTGTGTGTGTCTATGTGTGTGTATGTTTGTGAGCCAAGTAACAAGACAGGGAGCAAGAAACAAAACTCCTCTTTCTTAATTATCCACATCGTTATTAACGACACAGGTATATATACAGGTACATATACAGGTACATGTATATACTCAAAAATACATCCAGAACACACAATTAAATGAAAAACTTAATTTAAGAACACTTGAAATTTTCATTCAGTTTCTTTCATCTGTTTAATATAATCGATCAGTCCCTGTGCGTTTGCCCCAAACCATTCAGCATGGTACACAAGGGAGACAAGTAAGCATGTGTGACATCAAAGAACTGATTGCAGCAACTCAGCCTTTCCACAACATTAAAGCCGCTTATTCCCCCCCATGCCATGAAGAAATAATCTCTGTGGCTCCCCTCTCCCCCTCCCTCAGCCCCCAGTCTGGCTTGAACATTTGCACTTCCAGTAAAAATGCGCCCCAAACACACTGACACCAAACTCAGCACCGGTACTCCGTAAAATCCCGTGATTCAGTCTCAGAAGCACTGGCTCCCCTGCCCTCCTCTGAACATTATTAAAGCTACACCCTGAACACTCTGTGTGACTGACATGAATGAGAAGCATCTTTATTCATAATCTCTGTAGCGGAGGTCAGAATACAGAGTGTCATTATTCCCGTCTTTCTTCTGTCTCCTGGGTTTTGGCTTCTTAAGGTTCAGGGCAGCGTAATTCAGTGTGTCCTCGTCATGGCACTGTGGAGACAAAGATGGCAGAATTGGATGGATCAAATCGGTTTGCTATTACCTATTTTCACAAATAGCACTTAAAATGCTGATCCCAGGATGGAAATCAGTCTGAGGTTCATTTGTTTTACTGACGATTTGTAATTTGAAATATTTATTACATACTTGCTTGCGTGACCATTCCACTTTTGATATATCACTGTTCTTTTCATCTGTTTAAAATATATAACACATCAATATATTATTTAATTTCGCACGGTATCATACCGTGGTCAGATAACATTCCGAATTTTCAAGCAATCAACATCCTTTTTGTCTCAAAAATGAAAGTAAAAATGACTTCTGTCAATTTAAGTGTGCATGTTTGGATACGTGTCATTTGTTCTCATATATCATATATAATAAAATTGCTATAAAGGAGATCTTGGTAATAAAAGTTATTGATATGCAACTTATTGCAACATGTATATTTCAATAGATTTTGCAAAATATGAAAGATATAATACAAAAATGTAAATCTTACAGTACAAAAAGGTTTATATAAATAAGGTGAGATTTAATAATGGATTTTAAAACTGTATTACCTGCAAGAGTGGTTTTAATATGAAAATGTTATCTATCATAAAACAATTTTATATTTCTATAATTTGTTAAAATCTACATTTTGTCCTTCTGAGTGCATAAAGCCGGGCAGCGTACCTGCACAGTGTGTACAGGTCAGTTTACATCTTATACAAATGAGAGCAACGTTCAGAATAATGCTGCAAGATAAAACTATCAGCAAGCCAGAGTGAAGAGGATCCAGCAGCTTCTGAAAGCCTGTAACAAAGAGATAGATTTCAGCATAATGATATAGAGACACATTTCCCATTTGCTTACATTACATTAGTTAAAGATCAAATCGATAACACATTACAGCAGTTGTTTTGTAAATAGTCCATTTTTAACATGAACTTCTAGTATTTTGCATTTTAACAATTTATATTAATATTTGAAATAATTATTAAATTAGGCTCCGGACCCCCCGCGACCCAATAGGATAAGCGGTTTGGAAAATGGATGGATGGATGGATATTAATATTTGAAATAATTATTAAATTAGGCTCCGGACCCCCCGCGACCCAATAGGATAAGCGGTTTGGAAAATGGATGGATGGATGGATAATTATTAAATTAACATCTGTGTAATTTAATTTAAGCACTTAAATTAGAAAATTCATTACATTAAAAAAAGAAATAAATGTCTTAATAGCAGAATAAGCTAAATAAAACTTTGAAGCAGATATACTCTCCACACTGGGTGCTACCATCTATATCCAGCTGTGTGCCGTTCCCAAACAGCATCTCCCCACACTGGGTGTTACCATCTATATCCAGCTATGTGCCGTTCCCAAACAGCATCTCCCCACACATGGCCACAGCGCAGTAGTAAGTCCCAGCATCGGAGAGGCTGAGGTTCCCCTTGGGGAGGCTGTAGACGCAGCTCCGTGTAGGAGATCCAGCCTCAGGGCTCTTCTCACACTCATCACTGCTGTTTCCATGGCTGTAAATGACTCCAGGAAGGGATTCTCCTGATCCATGTCTGAACCAGTAAACACTGTGTTCTCCTGCACAGCTCCCAGTCTCTATCGTACACTGCAGGCTCACAGAGTCTCCTGGCTGCAATGTGTCAGACACAGGCTGCTGTACCACAGTCCTGCTGTTGGAGTCTTTACCTGAAAAGCAAAATAGTCATGATGACAGCCCTTTGAGAATAACAATGGAAAATACAGATCCTCAAAAATTGTTCTTACAGATTTTTGGGAACTGAATCGATGTTCTTCTAGCCATCCAAGAAATCAGTAACTTCTTGGAGAACAGCTGACATTCTTCTCTCTTTTTATTGTATTACTGCTTATTAGTATATATCAGGTAACACTATACATTAACTGCACCTACATAATACCTAAATAAAAATTATATGATAATAACAAACATTATAATCATATAATGTCTTGTATTAATGTATGAAGGTAGATGAATATAATTAATTTCAATTCAAAGAAATGAAGTGTGTAAAGTGTACTTTATATTTTCATGATTTTCGTGACTTTACTTTTGGTTTATGTTGCCCCTTTTCCACAGGAAGGTATTTATTGTTTTTGCATATTTAGCTCTTGATGTGTTTTGGTATTTTTGAGCATTTTGCTGTAGTACCTGCATAATTTAATTCAAGAGCCGAAGAGCTGTTTGCCCATTACTAGTTTGTCTATCTTTTAACATTAAAGAAAAAGTATACATAGTAAAAGGAATTACTTGGTTTCGTAGTTCCTCCTATTTATTTTCTTATGCACACAAAAGTAAGTTTTTCCGTTCAACCATAGCACTACAGCGAAAAGCAAAACGTCATGGCAAATACAATTATGCTTTATTCCAATACACATTGCTAATTTTTCATTATTATTACATTTATTCAGCATAATATCTTCAAAGGTTTCATGATTTAATTTGCAATCTTCTGGCCTGAAATCTTTTCCTGCTACACTGAAGACTCTCTCAGCGTGTGCAGAGAAAGCTGCAGCCAAAGGGTTGGCATCCTCTGATAAACATGGTTGGTTCAGGTATCGGTGACATTATGTGAACCTTTCATGGCAGGAATAGGGACTAGTTTGACTTTTGATGCAGGAAAAGTGTTTGGGACGTTTCTTAGGTTAGAAACTGCCGTCACTGCAGCCAACACTGACTTTTAAGGAGAGACACTCAGCTCTTCCTATGAGCAGATCCACCATGGTGCACAAAATGACAGTATAATTATTATTTTAGGTGACACTTCAAATGTTGCATTATTTCATTCTTTACAAAACGACATTTTTATAACAATGATGTATAACAATGTTAATGTGTTTATGTATAATTCATATTTAAATTAAAGTTCATATTTTAGTTAAAAGCTACACCTACAGTACGTATATGAACTTGAATTTGAATCCAAACCCTTTTTCGTTCTTCTTCTTTAAATTCAAATATAAATTTCAATGCCACAACCTGTTTTCAACCACAATTCAAATGTAATTCAGATTAACAAAATGAACTGAAATTCAAGTTCATATATGTATTCAAAATCCTGAATTTTAGGATACGTATTTGAGAATTTCATTCTCAAATCAGTTCTGAATGGTGCACATCCCTAGTTCATATGTTAAATCATGCATTTTTTTTTTCAGAGTGAATACACACTGACTGCTCAGATAAATAACGTCAAAAATAATTTTCTTTTGTTGCTTAAGATTTTTGCACAGTCCTATACTGTATATAACAACTCAAACATTTTTTTATGTTATTTGTTTTAAAGAGGCTGCAATGTGTAACATTAACATCTGTATAAAGAGAAGGTTAGGCTTTTGGCTGACAGCAAGCAAAATGCAACAAATTGTATAATAATAATAATAATAATAATAATGAATGATTTTTGTTTGATGTTTAGAAAAACATTTATGGAACAAAGCAGACAATAAGGTATCTTTGCTAATTTTATATTGACAAACAACTAAACTGTCAAAATTATTTTGCAGGGAATAATCTTACTGACATTATAATAAAGCAAATATGAAAATAGTTGGAATCTCATTTACCTGTGATTATGACAAAGGTTCCATTCCCGAAGGTGACCTCATGAAGAAACACAGCAGCACAATAATACACTGCAGAATCTGACGGCTCCACGTTAGAAATAGTGAGGTTAAAACTCCCCTCTGCATTCAGTAAGGAGTAACGTTTTATGCTTTTATATTCCTTGTAAAATTCACCAGGTACGTAGAGAAGTGCTTTCGCCATGGGCTGGGGCTTCCGACCAACAGCTTGCTTAAACAAAGTAACAAAAGTTGTTTCTCCTTGACAGAAGCATGTCAGGGTCACACTGTCTCCAAGCTGAACCCTCATCAGGTGACTGGGCTGAACAACATCTGTAGTCAGTGCAGTGTCTGCAAAAACAGAAAAACAAAAAAAATCATAATCAAATAAGACATATAATAGTAATCTAAATAACTATTAACTATGATGCAGATTAAATGGCCAAATTCCACTGATCACATCATACAGATAAATGAAAATATTAAAATCCCAAAATAATTTATATTATAGGGCCTTACTAATGAAAATGAGAAGACCAAAGAGTCTGAACATTTTTGTGCTTCCACTGTTTAGAATAAACTGCTCTGCTGCTAAGTGAGAGATCATGGTCGTGGTCGGGATGAAAGGGCAGGAAACAGAGAGGAAACAGAGAGACACACATCAGGCTGATCTGATTGGCTGTTCACATGGGAACTTAAGTAACAGTGAAAAAGCATTTTAATGTGCACTTACATGACGTTTATTAATTTACTCCTTAACATCCAGTTAAAATGAGAACAATTAGATAAACAGGAGCAGATACTGAGCATATAAAGTTCTTTGTACAGAGTGCTGAGATACTGTGGGAGAGCATTTGCTAATCATCTCTCTCAGACAAGCTCAGCACAGTATGAGTCTGTTATCTATCTGATATTAGACAGTCTCTCATACAGTAATAATAATTGATACTTTATTGGTCCCTGTGGAGAAATTGTCTTAACTTCTCTCTCAACTTGCTCTCTTTTTTTTAGAGTAAACAGAGTAAGTTGTCTGCGAAGGGCAGCCACCCATAGTGATGCCCAGTGAGCTGGGGGTTAAGGGCCTCGCTCAAGGACGCAGAGATGTGCTGTGGCTGGGTTTGAACCAGCGACCATCTTATTACAAGCACACAGGCATTAGATCTTCTAATCACACTTAAAAGGCAGATTAAATGTTCTTTCCACCATGCAAACAGAATGTAAATTGTAGCTTTACTGCTTAGATTTACATTCACACATTTGCATTTAAAACAAGCATTTTAAGTGATGTACATGAGAGTAAATGGTGAATCAGTTTATTTGCCACTCTACACATTACATTGGCGCCCATTATAAGTAACTGTACAGTGACATTGCAGTTCCTCAGTTGCTTTGATGCATTTCTGGAATCACCCTTAACATCTGCAAAACTGTAAGTGCATTTCCCAAAACAATTCGTGCAAACAGCACCACACAGATGGACTGTCTACAAAAAAAGTCATAGAGGCCACCAGCAGCCCGAATACCACACCGTAAGGCCGTATGTTAGGATGCTCTCTATGGCAGAGCGGTAGGAGGCCACCAGCAGCCCGCATACCAGACCGTAAGGCAGCATGTTAGGATGCTCTCTATGGCAGAGCAGTTGAAGGTCCCGATCAAGAAATCCGACAAGTTTCCCCAATAAGCCAGTAACCCCGCTTCATAGAACAGGCCACAGGACTGGTTTTGGTGAGATAGTCCGAGTAGTAGGTAGAAATCAGGATGGAGACTGAGTGTGGGTCTAACAGGTGAGCAGATGTAGGACAGAATGTAGAGCCCTCTGGTGGAGTGCCTGTGCATGACTGAATGTATGGTTTGGGTCTGATGGTCTGAATAGTTGGTAGAAATAGGCACCTTCCTACCTGATGTGGTAGGTCTAGATAAGGGGTCACCAACATGGTGCCCCAAGGATGCCCCCAATGACCACATGAGTTGCCCGTGGACCTGTTCTATAAAATAGCACAACTCACCAGCGAACATCATCTAAAATTTAATTTTGTCCTGTTTCTAATCTATCACATTTGCATTTATATAGATTTGAAATTGAATATAAAAAAGCATTTAAAACATGTTTATCATGCATGAAGTTTAGACATGTTTAGGAGGGCGTTTAAAACTGATATCAAACTTCGTATGGCTCAGTACCCGTGAAGTAGCTCTCCGTTTTAAAAAGGTTGGTGACCCCTGGTCTAGATCTTGCAAGTTTGTTTGTACTGGCTGTGTGAACATACTGTAGCACTGTTAAGAATATGCAACACAGCCTGAGTTGGGGATCTGCTGTATGCATCAGTAATATAATGCTTTGTCCTTTTCTAGGCTGTTCATTAAGACATAAAGCCTGAAAGTTTTCTGAATGGCATTAATGAAATTGAGCACTGCCCCCACCTGCTGGCCAATTTATTAAAACATTGAAATCGCTGTCTGCACAGGCTGACGTGTCATTTAAGTCTGATAATTTTCTATGAGTCAAACGGCAAGAAAATGACAAGAAGTTAAAAACATGGAGTTAGATGAAGGAGAAAAGATTACAAATTTGAAGATTATGAAATCAGGACATGTCAGCTAAGTCAGCCAAGGTGGGTCTTAAACATATGGACGGAAGTATGAGCGCTAAACTTAAACGGGTTCACTTGTAACCGCTGCCACCAAATTTCGTTAAATTGCTGGGGAGGTCCAGATACATGAGACAGGAATAGAAGGATTATTCTTTATTAATATACAGACGAGGGTTACAACCCTCCCTAGGGCAATAGAAGGGGATACCTGCCACGGGACATTCTAAAACGCTTAATGTGAAAATGCGTAACGCAACTTAATGTATTAAAACAGTCACCACAAATCACCAAATTTCTCGCGAATGTATCTGGCCATAAAGACTTACCTGACAAGAAATCAAAACCGAAATGCTAGGAATATGGACTTTAAGCCTTTTCTTTATGGGCGTCAATGGAGGGGAAAACGCTTGACGTAAGATGAAGTCCATATTCCTAGCATTTCGGTTTTGATTTCTTCCCTGGCATGGGTGACGGGTACACCACGTTCCCAAAGCCACGTTAGCCTCGAGCGAACTGCCCGGAGAAACCGCTCACACCAGCGCTGCAACCCGATCTCCTCCCCTTTTAAACACACATTTCTATGGCGTTAAATTAGTGCCAAAAGTCGTGCGCATAAAAACAGAAAATCCATGCTCTCTACGCGCTCGCGATTGCACAGCACTCACTCACTCGCTCGCCGTTAAATTAGGGCCAAAAGTCGAACCACGCGCGTGCGTGTGCTCGAGTGCTGAAAACCCATCCCCTCTACGCGCTCGCGTCTGCACAGCACTCGCTCGCTCGAATTTCCCGCTTCGTCTTACCGTATATAAAAGAATGGGCCAATGTACGGTAAATTGCATTGTGAATAAAATTTCTTAATACAACATCACAAAGCCAATTTAATAAATTCAAATCCTGGGAAGAACGCTCCTCAGATATTAGTTCTCGGGTTAGTGTTAGCAGACTATAGGCGAAACCACCTTAAGTGCTATCTGTTAATGTTTATTAAATTAGCATTAAAATGGAGAGGTTTATAATATCTTTTGTCCTTGTAGCTGCTAAATACACTCATTATTAAAGCCATAAAGTTGTCTGCCTACTACATTGGAATCTCCACTGAGTAAGTGTTTTTGATGGATTTTATTTAACTTTATTATACTCTGGTCCTTAGATCTAATGTCATACTTCTTCACTTATATTGTTTGTGAAAAGGTTTACCACGGTCAAACAGAGCAGCCACTACATCATCATACATGAACAAGCACCTCACAAAACAAAAACATTTCATTTTCATAATTAAAACTTTTGAATGGTAGGCCTAGTGTGTGGATCAGAGACAAGATCTTGACACCTCATTAACTATAATTTGTTCTGTGAACAGCTCAGATACCACCTTCTCGAAAGTCTTCTGCATAAAATAGAAATAGGATTCAGCGCGACTCCACTAAATTTGGATTACCTGGAGTTCCTTTGTCATCAGGAGCTGTATCTTCTGCAGGCCCTGTCTAATCACATTGAAGTACCTCCTGCTATCACCCTGGCTTTGCAAGAGCTCTTTGACCTTGTGAGGGCACATCTGGAACGTCCAGCCCCATGTGTCACACAGGAAGTCGCTGCCACCAATAGACGACCCAAGATTTTGATTGAAGAACAATGTTTGAAAGAAATGCTCCATACTCAACTTCCTGTGCCTTGCATAGCCACACTGATGGGTGTTTCAAGAAGAACAATCTTAAGAAGAATAAAAGAGTATGAGCTCTGTGTTAGGGAACTTGACAATTTGGTTTCTTCTGTCAAGAATGATCTACCAAATGCAGGCTACAGGATAGTCAATGCAGGCTGCAGTCAATGGGCTACAGGGTTCGGTGGAGAAGAGTTGCAGCCTCCATGCATAGGGTTGATTCCATGCGCATCATATAAAGGTTGTCAAGTCTTGGCTGTGTTGTACGCAGAATGTACCAGGGCCTTTGTCTCTAGTACACGTGGACACAAACCACAAGTTGATCCGGTTTGTATTACCAGCAAATTTATTTGGAGTAAACCCTGGGTGGATTGGTGTGAGGTGGTGGTGGGGCTTTGGAGAAGATTTCCTGCCGATCAACACTAGCAACTTATATCTATCTGTCATGGAGGTCTCGGGACTCACAGATATTCAGAGACATGTGGATAGTTTACCAGTGGTTTTCAGCAGGAAATAGTTATTACTACAAATTGTCACCCCCCCCCCGCCCCCCACAGAAACTGGATCTGGCTATAGTGGGAAAATCTTTTTTTTTTTTTTATTTGTGAGAACTTGAAAGCAAAACAAAACTTGGAAAAAATATATGCTCATTCACCAATTTTCTAATCTGGGGTCTAAAGTGGTCAGGCTTGCAAGTGTATTTGGTTATTTGTCTATCCTAGCCTGTTGCAGTGTATATTTCCTGTATATTTTGCATGTAAAAAATGTTGTTTGTTATGTCAGTGCTTAATATTATCATGTAGTCTTCATGAACTTTCTTCATCTTGGCCAGGGACTGCATTTGAAAAGTAGCCACTTGACTAAAATTGGCACATTTTCAGAAATGCCAGCAACAATACTGATAATGAACACCCCTCTAACTGACTCTCAGTTGGTTTAGAAAAAAGACTTTTAAGAGAAAAGAAAGCCTTCCTTTGGTTTTGCATTTTTCTCTTTTTTGTTGGCTGTGCACAATATATTAGAAGAATACCTTACAATTATATTAGTTAAGAAATAACAGATTGCGTATATACAATATTAAGGTGATAACAACAACCCTCACTGTCTCTAGGTGCTGCTTCAGACAGGGCATTCTGCAGCAGGGACACCACCCGTCGTGCAGCATCCAGCAAATCTCCCTATCACAACAGCCCACATAACAGAATAACATTAGTGTATGATTCAGTAGGGCTAGTCCAGGTCTGGAAAGTAGTTGGGCCAGATTTTTAAACCAAGAAATTTAGCTGGGCCAGACATTTTCAGCGGCCCAGTAAGCAACAGGTAATGGCATTTTAAACAAACACAAATCAAGGTACATTATTTTAAAAAACTACAACTGAACAGAATCTGAGAGCAATATTTTTTTTCACTTCTGAAATGAGAAAAATATTTTGGTCGTATCTGACCTAGACGCATCCCAAAGAAAAAAAATGCCTATTAGATGGTAAACAGACATAAAGAAAAAGGGAAAAATCGTCTATAATCATCATCCGCTTATACTGTGGTGATCCATTTCACCCACACAGGCATGATCACCATTAGCGGTTTCCACATTATTGTCGAGGTGACTATTCACTTTACCTCTGCTTTCTCCGACATCTTCCTGATTCTGCCGCCAACAAGGGGCTCATAGGGTGGAGACTGAGGGTGTTAAACAGACCAATCTTTTGTCACTGAATGCAACAAATAATGTATTTATCTGTCAAAAGTCCAGCACCAGGAAAAGCAACAGAGTGACAGTAGAAACTGTAATAATAATGGAAGTGCGCCGCCCTACAGGGAAGGAGGAGTGATGGGAGTCCCGGTGGTGGCTAAGCGCGCGTGGGGAGAGGCGTCGTACTGTGAGGCTTCATGAACTTCCGATGGGGCAGTGCTGTCATACAGCGGGGAGCCTGAGAGGGGCACTGTGGCCAGGTGCGAGAGCCCTGGGTAATGAGTTGTAGAGCTGCACAGTGTCACGATCGGGTACAAGCAGGCAGGCGATCGTGCGGGCAAGGCGTGCAAGGAGCAAGCGGACAGGCAAAAACGGGAGTTTAATTAGGAAGCGCGGACGGGGAAACATCTCACGCATACAAACATCAATGACAGACACTGGACTCAGGTAAGACACGGACTGAAATACACAGGACTGAGCAAATTAACTAGATACAGCTGGGTACAAATCGGGAGAAAACACGTGGGTAATCAGGGGGCGTGGCACACAGGAGGAGCGGACGAGCCGGGCATGACACGCAGGAACTGAGAGCCCAAGCTGTTGGACATTCCACTGGACTAGGAGACTGGGGTGAGTGAGGAGGAGCTCATTGACCACAAACTGGGATACTGGCTGTGTGTGAGCAATGGGGTGGAGATTAAGGAAAGACGTTAAATCAGCATGCAGTGTTGCCTGGAAACAACAACAAATATACTAGTGTCACTGTACTAAAACAATATCAAAATAATGCCTATTTTTTATTCATTTTACTTGTAGAGTGCAAAGTACAAAGGAAAACAAAGAGTAACTATGGCGAAATAAATCAAAGCATGTCCCAGAATGATGGGCCTGAATGGATCAGGACAGAAGAAGGCGAAAGTCCTGTTAACGAGGTGAGACGATGCAGACACAGGCCAGGATGTGGGTATAGGCGAGAACAAGAGGGAAGACGGGGGCCCGAGACTCAGCATGGGGACAGGTGGGGGAGGGGAGGCACGGGCTCACCTGGAGCTGCTCCCGGAGGTGCCGCTATGACTCATGGGTAACATGCCGGAATGGGACGGCACCTGTAGGCTGGACCACTTGTCATGGGAGGGCAACATGGACAGACAGGTAGACGAGCTGTCTGAATAAGCAGCTGCAAGTATAAAACAATAAATGAAGCAGGTATGTGGTGGGCAGTGTTACAGCGTCCTTAATATGGTCAATACAGAAAAGGCATGTTATCATGTTATGTATATACTGCCTCCAGTTACTTAATGCCTAACTTTAATACATTGATTGATTTGTTCACTGCTGCAGCCTGTGTCAACTTTCCTTTCAGACAGATGTAAAGTCCATTCTGTTTTTGTTCTGTGTAGTTTTTTTTGAACAGCATATGGCTGAATTCTGTTAAACCTCAGACTGAAGAAAATTGTGTTAATTGAAAAGCAAATATCAAAAACTCAGTCTGCAGGAATGTTTTTCTAAATATTTCTGTGGACTTTTGGAAATTTCACGAAATTCCATTGCTCCATTACATAAACACTGAGTGAGATTTCATTCCCATTACTGCAACGTATGAAGAGGATTATGACTTATTACTTTAGGTTATCGGACTGAGTGAGTTTTGGAAATTTGCTCTTCGATAACTGAAGCAGTGCTGTGAATGCAGAGGTTATATGCGTCGCATATCAACAGAACTGTATGTTTATGTCTTGTCTTAATTATTTTGATTAAATGTCTAACTATTCCCAATATGTGTGAACATACTTGGCCAAATAAAGCTGATTCTGATTCAGTCAGAGGGTAATCGTCGGTGTGCTGTACTATCGTGGTGACCCACACAGAGAGCTTAGGACCATGATTTCAGTGTGTGCTTGTGTGAGGGGACAGGCAGGGCGGCGGCTCACTGGGTGATGCACTCCTGTGGGTATAGGGGCTGGGATAGGGGGCGGAGCAGTTACTCCTCAAGGAGGAGTAACAGTCACAGCCGTGGGGGGAGGAGAGGGAGAGGGTGCTCCCAAACTGGGGGTGTGGGTTTGATGAAGAGCAGAGAGACCCTGAGCCTGGGATGAACCAGCTGCCTACTGAAACGAAAGCGGATAAAGACAGAAACTAGAACCTCAAACTAAACAACACAAACAACAATATCAAGTTATATTCAATCATTAAACCGTTATATATTTAATCTAAACAATAGTAATAAATATCGTTCCGATTCAAAATATCATTTACGGGTGAATCTTATGACTTGCATTGGGAAACAGGAAACGGGCCAAGCTGCAGGGCCAGTTCAAAGGCATAGTGCGAGGCGCCCAGAAAGGGGGCGAGGTCTGGGCGGAGTCAGCTAAAGAAGAAAAAGGCCTGACCTTTTTCTGGATGCTGTGGACTGTGTTTGTGTGTGAGCTGCAGCTGCATGTTCCTTACATTTTTTTTATTAACACCAGCACCGTGAGGTTTGGCCTGGACTGGGTCCTGTCCTGCACGGTTGAAGACATGTTGACTGATGGTCAGCCCGTGTTCTGTTGGATCCCACAGAAAGGAAATGGGAATCCCGTTTGGATCGGATGCTGACAGTTGAAAAAAAACTCATGTCTGTGTGTTATGAAAGAATATCAATAAATGTTTCCGAAAGGGGATGACTCATTTGGTAATTATTTACGGCTTATGTTATGGCTGAGAAATTTACAGTCTTTACTAAAGTCTGACTTCTTTCGAGTCACCTTTAATATAGATTGGACACTCTCTATGCTATGTACAATACTTATATAGATGGTACATGTTTACTTGCTTGCACAGATGGTTGATTAGGTAATTAGTGTAAGTGTGTGTGTGTGTGTGTGTGTGTGTGTCCAATCGCATGTATGTCCAAGGTCCATAGTAAGTAATATACACTGATCAAGAGATGCCTGAAAGTGGATGAAAGAGGACATTAGTGGGTGTATCACTTAGTGTAACGGGTGCAGGAAAATGAGCAGGACTGCAAGCCATATAATGACCCACTGTCCTTATCTAGCTCTTAATACAGTATGCATACAGTGATGTATCTACAATGGACAGCTACTATAAGCAGATAGCACAGTACAGGTGCTTAATCTGTATGCTATTTCCATCCATCCATTGTCCAAACCGCTTATCCTACTGGGTCACAGGGGGTCCGGAGTCTATCCCGGAATCAATGGGCACGAGGCAGGGAAGAACCCAGGATGGGGGGCCAGCCCATCACAGCTCACACTCACACACCATTCACTCACACATGCACACCTACGGTAAATTTAGCTACTCCAATTAGCCTCAGCATGTTTTTGGACTGCGGGGGGAAACCGGAGGAAACTAGCAGCTTTGTGTGGTAATTGTTTGTATTAAAAACACATTGGATCAAGTCAAATTATTTTTATGAAGAATTAACATCTAAAAGCTGCTAGTAGACCGTGGGAAAATAATTTTTCTATTTTCTTTCAAAAGTAGGTATTGCAATTTCCATCATATGTAAGAGGGCCTGCCCATCAGAGTAATGTACATCCTGTGACATGTATTGACTATCAAGACAAACTGAAACACGGTGTATTAGGCTGTCAATGAGTACTGGACTAGGGTGAAAAACTGCCTGATAATCTACCTATTAACTAGAAGAGTACAAACTGGAGACGGATCCCCTAATACAGAGGGATTAACGTCTGTGCCACATCCAGAACCATTCAGTGTAGGAGTCTGGTGGTTCTACTGGATACTGACAAGTACCCAGCCCCTTTGTTCCCTCTGATAATCATCAGTCCTCCTCTGAATGCCTTCACCACTCTATTCCTGAATAGGTACACATTTAAATATGCTAGCAAGATCAAGGTATTGGGATAACTGTTAGGTTCGCTGTTCAGAGAGTTGCAGTGAAAACCATCATACACAGTGGCCCTTTCTGGATAAGATTACCTCCCTCTGATCTAACAGGTCAAGATCAAAGCAAGGTGCATTGCAATGTCTGACACCCAGCACACTACAGCATATAAAATACAGGTATCCATCGCCTTCCGCATTTGGAACCAGGACCACTTGTTGCAAGTCAATTTGGGCATATCTCAAGTTATACGAGAGAGGCAAGACATTAAGGACAGTATACACAGTACTGAAATAATAATGTACATATTAAACCACAGCACTTAATAAACAGATACTGCACTTACATTTCACAAAAAAAAAATAAAGCACAGATTGCACTAAGAAATCAAAAGATGCATGTGCTAGCAAACAGTGGGAGCTGAGGAAGAAGCAGTGGTGAAATACTTTATTGTACAGTACAGTAAGTTTCTTTTTATAGAATGAAATAGCATACAGGGGGCGGCATGGTGGTGCAGTGGTTAGCACTGTTGCCTCACACCTCTGGGACCCGGGTTCGAGTCTCTGCCTGGGTCACATGGGTGTGGAGTTTGCATGTTCTCCCCATGTCGTCGTGGGGTTTCCTCCCGCAGTCCAAGAATATGCTGAGAATATGCTGAGGCTAACTGGAGTTACTAAATTGCCCGTAGGTATGCATGTATGAGTGAATAGTGTGTGAGTGTGCCCTGTGATGGGCTGGCTCCCCATCCTGGGTTGTTCCCTGCCTCGTGCCCATTGCTTCCGGGATAGGCTCCAGACCCCCCACGACCCAGTAGGATAAGCGGTTTGGACAATGGATGGATGGATGGAAATAGCATACAGATCTTATAAGCACCTGTACTGTGCTATCTGCTCATAGTAGCTGTCCATTGTAGATACATCACTGTATGCATACTGTATTAAGAGCTAGACAAGGGTCATTATATGGCTTGCAGTCCTGCTCATTTTCCTGCACGCGTTACACTAAGTGATACACCCACTAATGTCCTCTTTTATCCACTTTCGGGCATCTCTTGATCAGTGTATATTATTTACTATGGACCTTGGACATACATGCGATTGAACACACACACACACTTACACTAATTACCTAATCATCCATCTGTGCAAGCAGGTAAACATTTACCATCTATGTAAGTATTGCACATTGCATAGAGAGTGTCCAATCTATATTAAAGGTGACTCAAAAGAAGTCAGACTTCAGTAAAGACTGTAAATTGGCAGCCATAACATAAGCCGTAAATAATTACCAAATGAGTCATCCCCTTTCGGAAACATTTATTGATATTCTTTCATAACACACAGACATGAGTTTTTTTTCAACTGTCAGCATCCTTCTCGATTGTCAGAAGCTCTGCGCTAGAGGGAGGTTTACTGGTCTTATACTCTTCTGGCACCTTGTGTGATTCCTGACTTGGGACATCAGTTTGGCTCCTTCTGTATGTGGTTTACATTGTATTTGTTCTTTAAAGTTGCCCCTTCAGAATTAGACAGTGTAACCAGCTTGCCACATATTGCCTGGATGACATAAGGTCCGGTAAAATCCGGTTCCGTTCTTCCTCCTTTCCGTCCCCGCTTCCTCATGTTGAACAGAAGCGCCTCATCTCCAACATGATAAACTGTGCTTTGGTACCTCTTTTGTATTCGTTTACCACATGCCTGCTTCTGTTTTTCCTGTGACTAGGAGATGTTTTCAGCTGTTGTTGCTTATTGTCTCAACTACTTTATTTTTTTCATCAAAAAACGTGCCGTAGCTTTTCTCATCGGGAAGAATAATTGTGGAAAGCTGAAGTGGAAAAACATTCATAGCAAATTATTATTATTCACAGATCATTATAAAGAGTCATTTTCTAAAAGCATTAAGAACAATGTAATTTGCTGTTTCAAGATATGTTTTTAAATAACTACTTGTCAGTCATAAGAAACTCTTCAACACACATGATCCGATCTTGCCACAAATCATTTTTAATCTCACTTTTGTTGCCAGCAGTTCAGACATTAATGGCTGTGTGTTGAGTTATTTTGAGGGGACATCAAATTTACACCATTATACAAGCTGTACACTGATTACTTTACATTCTATCAGAGTTTCATATCTTTAACGTTGTCCCTTGAAAAGATATAATAAAATATTTACAAAAATGTGTGGGGTGTACTCACTTTTGTGAGATACTGTATATTAAGGGATTGATTGTCAATAATATCAGTAATTCCTGATGTAATGTTAAAAGAATAGAGCCTGTCTCACACAGTTCTAAAACAACCTCAAAAACAGACTTACCATTTTATGTCATCATTCGTTTTCTCATCCAGGCCATTGGTTTGGGGATGATATGCAGCAGTGATCAACGGCAGAACAGGGGCTCTGAACGCAGTATGGATTAAAAAGGAATTAACCATCTCTCTCAATATAAAATTAGGATCATTTATTCTCTACAGAGGCCCCCATAGAATAGTGCATCCATCCCCTCACTCATGTTTAGACAGACGTAAGGCAACAGGCCAATGACATTCAGAACAGCAACAACATCAACAATTGTACAGCTAGTTTTAAAATTTAATAAAAAAGACAAACCAATTAGGTAATATTAATGAAATTATTAAAATGTGCAGATTAATAGTCAGAAATAATTTGCGATTTTAAGAGCGGAAAGGATACATTAAAACTCAATTACATTTATCCCTTAATAATAAAAAAAAGGTTTTTGAATTTTACATCATGATAAATGAGAACTATATGTGATTACTAATTACTGTTGACTAATTTCCTGTCTGGACGTTTCCCTCCTCATTGTTAAAAGTCATTATATGTCTGGGTGCCAGTCAGTGGAAGCACACAGACATGTTGGCCAGCTGTCATATTCATTCAGCACCAGCCCATCAAGTAGAGAATTCAGCACCACGGACAGTGACCTGTGTTACAATGACATCAGGTCATTGGCTCTAAATATTTTTCTAGAAATAACTAAATGGCTCTATTGTAGAAATTTCCAGCCAGAGTCTTGTGGTGCGTTCGTTTTTCTCTCGGAACTTGGAAATTCCAAATTGGGTGACATCACATCCAACAATCTCCCGTTCAAGCTAGCACAACTCGGAACAAACATGGCTGCCTCCATGAATACGCTGCTGTGTTGTTGCTTTATATTTTAGCAGTTATGGAGTAAGATTATTATTTCAGACAAATAAACAAGAAACAGGAACTAGTCAAACCACATTAAAAGCTTTATAAAGTATTTTAGTACATTCATAGCGATATTCTTTTTTCGAGAGGCAAACAAACTACAAACAAACCAAAAACACTAACAAGTCTGGTAAAAATCTGATATTGCATGTTAGGATACTGTTTACGGTCACAATATGGTATTCTCTAAATCGAACACGTGCAATTACATTAATAATTACTAATAATTATAAATAATAATAATAATAAATGGGCGGTATGGTCGTGCACTGGTTAGCACTGTTGCCTCACACCTCTGGGACCCAGGTTCAAATCTCCGCCTGGGTCACATGTGTGTGGAGTTTGCATGTTCTCCCCATGTCGTCGTGGGGTTTCCTCCGGGTACTCCGGTTCCCCCCCACAGTCCAAAAACATGCTGAGGCTAATTGGACTTGCTAAATTGCCCGTAGGAATGCATGTGAGAGTGCATGGTGTGTGTGAGTGTGCCCTGCGATGGGCTGGCCCCCCATCCTGGGTTGTTCCCAGCCTCGTGCCCATTGCTTCCGGGATAGGCTCCGGACCCCCCGTGACCCAGTAGGATAAGCAGTTTGGAAAATGGATGGATGGGATAATAATAAATTTAACAAAATAAACATTTTTAAGGATTTGTAAAATAGAATTAATGTTGAGTGTGTAAGCCGCCATGTTGAAATTACGTCACAGGGGCAACTCGGACAAGAAGATTCTGTCAGACATTAACGTCATAAAAGAGGCGTTTCTAATGGGAAGTGATGTTTTTCGTGACGTTTTTGTCCGAGTTGGAGTGAAATAATCAAACGCAGCATGTGTTCCTATTTGAAGAGAATATTCTATTTTTATTCTAAGGAACTACAGAAAATCAGCTCTGCATGTGATCTCCCCTTTACTGCTCGAGCAGGGCACACGCACATCAACAAGTGTCAAGGCAGCAAGTGCATGCAAACAACTTCTCAGGACGGTTACAGTATAGGACCTTCAGAAAGAGCCAGACTGCGGCGTCATTCAGAGATTCCATTGTCTAAGGCTTGCACTAAAACATTACAGCATATTTAAACAAAGTAGCATGGCACCTGTGTCAGAATCCCTCCCTGCCTTGTTCTGTTCTCTCTTTGTTGTCCCCATTTAGCCAGCACATGTCACTGGCCATCCTGACTCCTCTTTTGATTGTGGGTTTTAAGGATATCAGTGGGTCTGTGTTTTCATAATTGTCCCCCAGGCCACCATGCTGCTCAGCCCTTGATTCCAACTACAGTTGCAATCAGGTGGTTCTCAATCTACTAGGACTGTATAACAGGATTGGCCACCTGTTCTACCTTTACTCGTTCAGCCGCATTCATGAGTCTGGCCTATAGGTTATTCAAATTTTGTCCTGCCAAATTTACCGGACAGGAGGTGGACACTGCAAATGAATGTGTGAATACTCCAATACCTACATCTTTACAAGTTACCTGAAGTGGTTTGGTAAATGATTGTGAGGTTGGAAGTCCTTCTTGATGTCTGTTTGCAGCTCATCCACCAGCAACTGCACGAGTTGTCGCTCCCAGAGGGAATCCCACTCTCGGTCCGCTGGAGGGTCCATCTCACTGTAGCTGGAGTATGTTTCCATCAGTCACTTGGCGTGGGGCTCACAGAATTTACCAGGCTCCTGTTTAATCTGACGCACCTTAGTCCAGTCCATGCATCTGGGGAACTTCTCTGAAAATCTCTGGCAGATTCTTTGCAGCTATACTTGATATTGGGTACTTGCCGCAACTAAGTAATGGGTTGTTGAATCAAAGTCCCGTTCCATGTGAAAAATAACCCCATTTTAGGGTTTTGTTAAACAACTGGTCTAATTTGGATGCAGAGGTTCTGCACGGAAGGCCCAGTCTCTGAAGGGCTGTGGCATAGCGAGGCCTGTTCTGCCTGGAATCCGGCAGGTCACTGGCAACATCCCCCAACTCCTTCATCTATAAGGTCGGGAAACCAGAACGTTTACTCCCCCTTATGGATAAGGACATACCAACGTTGGGGCAACTCCTGCTGCCTGAGTCTTCAACCAAGTCCAAAACAAAAGTATACAATGTTAGGAAGGGTAATTCAATGGTATGAGACTGAAACTAGAAACTGTAAATCGGATGGAGTTAAATAGCAATACTGTGGAAGAGGCATGGGAATTTTTTAAAAGCACATTGTTGCAAGTGCAAAAGAACTTCATACCCGTTTCCAGAAAAACTAAATCTAGGAAACTGCAACCAAGCTGGTGTCATGACCTGCTTGTACGATCCTCGTGTGTGCCACGCCCCCTCATTAACCATGTGTGCTGCCCCGATTGTAACCAGCTGTTTTCTGTCAGTTTGAGTAGTCCTGTGTATTTAGTCCACATTCAAGTCTGTTTCCCCAGTCCTGTCATTGAAATCTCTCGCTGTTGGTACCTGTTTTCATCAATAAACCCTCATTCCCGACTCTCCGTTTCCCGGATCCTTGATTCCTCGCTTCCTGCCTGTTCGTCCAGCACGCGATGTCACAGGTGGTTTACTACGAAAATTAAGAATAAAGTCAGGAGCAAAAGGGCTTTCTTCCACAAATGGAAATTAACTAATGATTTCAAAATAAAGCAGGAGTATCTACGTCTACAGGTTTAGTTAATAACAGTTATAAGGATGACGTTAAAAGTTTCTTCCAATATTTTAACTCCGAAAGAGCTCTAAAAGCTGAAAATCACTCATTTGCAGGATAGTAAGGGCCTTATAATTGAAAATGAAATTGATATAAATGAGTTTAATGATTATTTTACAATGGCTGTTCACAGTAGAATAGCTTACCACCATTTAGTACAAATACAACGATGTCTATGACCAATATATGTATAACTGAGGCTGATGTGGTACAAAGCCTAGCTAAGCTCAAAATAAATAAATCGCAAGGCCCTGATGGCATCTTATCTATAGTTTTAAAAGAGATGAGGGGTATTATTAGCCAACCTTTAACTTTACTATTCCAGAAATCATTATCTGCTGGTGTGGTATCTTCTGATTGATGTTAGATCATGTCTCATGTCCAGAGAGGCTACAACAGGATCTGGATTTAATTAGCGACTGGGCTCATACGTGGCAGATGAAATTTAACATAGATAAATATAAGGTAATCCATGCAGGGAGCAGAAATATAGTAAATATAGTAAAGTACAGATATTTTATGGGTTCCACTGAAATAAAGGTAGCTGATTACGAGAAAGATCTCGGTGTGTATGTTGATACTTCCATGTCCCACTCTTGCCAGTGTGGGGAAGCATTAAAAAAAGGCAAAAGGATGTTGGATTAAACTCCACACACCTAGAGATGTAAGTCAAGAGAAGTGATGCTACGATTATATAATTCCTTGGTAAGATCCCACCTAGAATACTGTGTGCAGGTTTGGTCACCATACCTTCAGAAGGACATTGCTGCCTTGGAAAAGGTGCAACGTAGGATGACTAGAATGATTCCTGCACTTAGAGGAATGTCTTATGAGGAGAGGTTCGCTGAGCTGAATCTGTTTAGCCTCAAGCAAAGGAGACTATGGGGGGACA
Organism: Brienomyrus brachyistius; assembly: GCF_023856365.1. Taxonomy (NCBI): domain Eukaryota; kingdom Metazoa; phylum Chordata; class Actinopteri; order Osteoglossiformes; family Mormyridae; genus Brienomyrus; species Brienomyrus brachyistius. The sequence continues at coordinate 155,363 of NW_026042486.1, read as the reverse complement.
TGATCCAGGTATATAAGATTCTAACAGGTCGGGATGCTGTTCAGCCAAATGACCATTTCAATATTAATTTAAAATACTAGAACTCGTGGCCATAGTGGAAATTAGCTGGAGAACATTTAAAAATGAATCTGAGGAAGCACTTCAATTCAATTCAATTTTATTTATATAGCGCTTTTAACGACATGCATTGTCACAAAGCACTTTACATTTAACCGGCCAGAACCCCACCAAGCAAGCCTGAGGCGACAGTGGCAAGGAAACTCCCTCTAGCAGGAAGAAACCTTGAGTGGAACCTAGACTCAGAAGGGGACCCCATCCTCCTCTGGGCGACCAAGGAGCATGAAACTGCATTTACATTGACATTCATTAGAGTTCATATAGTTATAAAGTCCCAGTTGGTTTCATGTAGTTATATCCAGGAGTCCAGGTGCGGGTTCACACGGTGTAGTCGGCTCGGTATCAGCTCGAAAAAGAGAAGATGGAGAAGAGTTATTGCCCTACACCTAACCGGCAGGACTAAAGCAACTATGACAGCCTGCCTAAAAGAGTGACCTGGAAGGAAGCACAGGCATGAGGGTTTACAGAGGTTTTGGCGTCAAGCCACCTCCCATCCACAGCTTAAGTGATCGGCGAGAGTGGCAGGACGACAGCACCAATCCCCCCTTTCCCCTTCAATCTCAAATAACTATGAACCTCCAGATTTCCCATTCACCTTAGAAAAGAAGATTTAACTATCCAAAAGACTGGCGAAAGAGGTACATCTTAAGCCTTGACTTAAAAGCAGAGATTGTGTCTGAGTTCCGAACACTAATAGGAAGTTTATTCCATAGCTGTGGTGCTTTATGAGCAAATGCTCTTCCCCCAAAGGTAATGTTCTTTATTCTGGGTACGGATAGAATACCTCCATCTCGTCATCTAAGTGTATGATTCGGAACGCAAATGAGGTCACTCACATACTGCGGTGCAAGACCATTTACAGCTTTATAGGTTAAGAGCAGTGTTTTGTAGTCAACACGAAATCTAACTGGCAGCCAGTGCAGTGAAGATAAAATTGGGGTAATATGATTATATGTTTTAGTTTAACTATTGCTAGTAGCGGTTCAATCAATGCTGGGAGCATCGCTGAATAATTTTGATGGAACAGGGTCTAGCATACAAGTAGATGAATTTGAAGATAAAATTAAGTACATCAGTTCTGACTGGTTAACCAATATTCAATATTCAAAATGTTCTGTTTAATTGAGCATATTTTTGGTCAAAAAGTTTCATAAAGTCGTCACTGGAAAATAACCAGTGGTCTGGTTATTAGTCAGCTTGGACACCATAGTAAATAGGAATCTAGGATTATTTTTGTTTATTTCAATTAGTTCTGATAGATACTAGATGATTTGGCGGCACTAAGAGCCTTTTTGTAGCTACCCATAGCCTCTTTCCATGCTAGTTCGAACACCACTAGTTTAGTATGATGCCACTTACATTCTGTAAGGACATAAAACTTATAGGTCCTGCAGGCCCCAACTCTGATCAGCCTGCATCAGTCTATTTCAGAGCTCCGCTGGCCCAGGCAAGACTGGACTCAACTCGTCAAACCACCCCTTTTAAGGAAGGCAAAGGCCTGCCGGCTCCTGAGAGACTGGATAGGAATAACTGGAGCAGCACAGAAAAAGCAAGACCTTTCACCCCCGGAGTGACCAGAGTTCCACAATCAATCCACAGCAACAACAGCTGTCAGCCTCCAGACACAGACACCTTTTCCACTATAAACAGGATAACTCAGCACACATAGATGTTAGGGACAAATACACGCATGTTTGGTCTCGTTTGAATAGGCATGAGACGAGGAGTATTATACTCTCAGATTTAAGGCAGTATAGCTTTTCCTAAGAGAAATACAGAAACTTCGGCTCAACCCACCAAACTGAGAGAGATTCTCTCATGGTAGAACAAGGGAATTACAACCACCCCCTAAAGTGATCTGATTGGCTGGGGACTTGAGAACCAAGGTCAGCAATGCCCCTAAAATTAACCATTGACCGAAATTAGTCAGTCTTCAGAAACATGCCATCACCTGGTCTGGATACTTAAGGAAGGGCTTCAGAAGTAGTCGGGGAGTCACTCTGTAATCAGAGCTCCCGCAGAGAACTGGGTGAAAGTCTATCTGTAGTCAGATACTTTCCACAGAACTTTGTTCACTCTCAGCTGAGGAATGTGATTGTTTAATATTGTATTTGTCCAAATGTATTTACAAGTATGTGTCCACATGTCAATAATTGTATATTGTAGTATTTTTAATAAATGTTGTTTCGATTACTTTATGACTGTCTGATTTGCTAACTTCTTCATAAACTTTCCAGATTGGACTTCTATCCTTATTAGGACTATGGTGGTAAATACTATCTTGCAGCCTCTGGGTTAAATCCCATTTATTTATCCGGGTCCCAAACTTGACTGCCCAAGTTAAGTTAGGTGGATACCAAAACTACACCTCTGGAGTTCGCACACGCTGATGACAGGTACCGGTCTACCCTCTGAGGGGCGTACACACTATGTTCCTAGGCACCGGGCATAGTCCCTGAGACGCTCACATGGTAAGACAATGGGTGGCATCGGCGGAGGCCCAAAGTAAACCTCGTACAACCTTTTTTATTTTTAACTGAGCAATTTTCTCTAGTGGAATTAAGCATAGATGCTAAATAATCCGTAATGCTATCAAGTTCAGCAGAATTCGACATTAGTTTGGTTGAAAACGATAGCTCAGGGAGGTTATCGATAAAGTTACTTGCTGTATTTGACGTGATTGTACGTTTGGCATATAGAAGCGAGTCGGGGGGCTAATATTTTGAGCAAGGGAAATATTGAACGCAATAAGATGATGGTCAGAGATAATACTGGACTGAGGCAGTAGAGTTGAATACATGATATGAAGACAACTGGATCACAACTGGATCACGGGGGAATCATAAGCAGGGAAGAACACACAGGCAAACAGCAGCAGCAACATTAAAGGCAGGACTGAGAAGCACATTTATACAAGGCTAAGCAGGGAGCAAACTAGAGGCACCTGAAATGAGTAACACAAGGGCAGGAAGGAGAGGTAAAACAAACGCGGAACAGGCATGGCACGTTATACCACACTAGGGAGGAAACGGGAGGTTCAGGAGGGCAGGGTGTGGCAGGGATCCGTTTCAAAATTTAATTTTGGCTTGTACAAACCTTGGTAAAAGCTGCAAAAGATCGATCAACCACTTTCTGAGCTATTGTCTTAACAAACAAAGCATCTGTTGGGGTGGCGGTGTCTGGGGAATACCATGTGTAATACACCTTGTGAAGATTTATATGTAAAACAAAATATTTTTTGATTCTATCACACATATAGAAATTATCCATCCATCCATTTTCCAAACCGCTTATCCTATTGGGTCGCGGGGGGTCCGGAGCCTATCCCAGAATCAATGGGCACGAGGCAGGGAACAACCCAGGATGGGGGGCCAGCCCATCGCAGGGCACACTCACACACCATCCACTCACACACACACACACACCTACGGGCAATTCAGCAACTCCAATTAGCCCCAGCATGTTTTTGGACTGTGGGGGGAAACCGGAGTACCCAGAGGAAACCCCACAACGACATGGGGAGAACATGCAAACTCCACACACATGTGACCCAGGCGGAGACACGAACCCGGGTCCCAGAGGTGTGAGGCGACAGTGCTAACCACTGCACCACCATGCCGCCCCTTATAGAAATTATTCTAGGTTTAAATAGTAATTTAGCTGAGTAACTAGGCTGAAATTCTAGATAGTTGCAATTTTAAGAATTATTACTATTATTCACAGCTTTTAAGCATGCAGTTGGATGACGGATGGATGGATATTCAGCCACCAGAAATGCCAATTGTTGTTAAGAGGATCAAAGTCTGCAAAGTAGTATGCAGGGTTTAAGGCCAGAACACAGCATACTCTCCGACAGAAAGCATAAAGTTCACTGGGGGAATTTCTGTGGCCACTGCCTGAACAGCATGTGTGGAGAATGTTTATGAGGGTCGAGCCATGCAGAGCTGCTGGCCCTGGCATGTAATGATGAATCACAAATCAGTTAAAAATCGGTGCAAATGCATGAAGATTTAAACCGGCTGATGTGGAAAATGAATCACTATTGTAGGAGTACTTCACAGTACTTTAACAGAAAAACTGGTGTAATATTACATTTGATTTCACAATGTGAGTTTGACGTCAGATGTCACTGCGTATCACGTCGACATCGTACGTCAGTTTTTGGTTTTGAGCGAACGCGAGATGATGAATGAATTTGAAACTGAGGACGGCACAGTGGTTAGTGCTGGCTTCGGTCCAGGGCCCTTTCTGTGTGGAGTTCGCATGCTCTCCCCGTTTTCGCCGGGGACTCCAGGTTCCTCCCACGGTCCAAAAGCATGCAGGATAGGTTGACTGGTGAGTCTAAATTGGCCCTGTAGTTGTGTGAGTGTGTGCGACCTGCGGTGTGTAGGTGACTGCCTGGGCTTGGTTCCTGTCTGCGCCCCTTGTTCCCGGGATAGGCTCCGGTCTCCCCCGCGATCCCAGTTGGGATTAAGTGGTTTCAGAAAATGGATGGATGGACGCACCCCCCGATCTTCAATTGGCGGTGTGGCAGCATATTAGCTTTCCGGTAATCACAAACGAGGAGGAAACAGCGAGAAAAGCACAGACAAGACATAAACTGCATGCAAACATTGTAATAGACTGATAACATACACAAACAGGTCCACTGGCACCACCGTGAGCTGAGTGAAGATTATTAAAAGGGCAAAGCACGCTAAAAAGCTGCACATGCAAACCTTAGCTTATTTATTTGATTTATTTTTTTTTTATTTACTTATTTTGATTTGGGATTTTTTTCAACAGTATTTTATTCAAATTCAGTTGCACTGTTCACAACAGTGTCAACAGTTCAGAAAGATAAATATAAGAATATTTTTGAATATATTTGTCTGCAGCTCATTCTGCAAAAAATTAGAAAATTGTATCGTGAACTCAGAATCGTGAATCGTATCAAATGGTGAGTTGAATGTATCGTTACATCCCTAGTTCTTACAGTAGTACTATGGTATGGTGGAGCCACATGACAGGAAGGCAGTACATTGCGAAGTCTGTTAAGAACATCATTCGCACTGAACTGCCCTCCATTGACCAGCTGTACTTTAACTGCCACAGTAACAAGGTTCAGTCTATAATCCAGGACTCTGACCACCATCCACAAACACTGACTAGCAGATTCATGAACAGCTTCATTCGCCAAACAATTCAAACCTGCAGCTTTTGCATCCCCTGTAACAGTCATTTCCACGGCAGCTGCACTGTACAGCTGTTACTGCACTTTATCCACCACTGACCACGTATCATCCAGTTTTGTCCTGCTTTGTATCGCACTGTTTCTGCACCATGTTGTCTTGTACTCCCTTGTGTTGTTATGCACCATCTGTGTTGTTCTGAGCAGTGCCATGATGCAATATTACAAAAAGATCTTGAGGAAATGCAGAGTTCTGGAGGAGATTCTCACAGATCATGGCATGTGTTTATACTGAAGAAACTGTACAAATTGCTAGACATAAAACACAGGACTGGCAACTGTGGTACGTTTTAACACCTTGATAAAAAACTTAAAATCCATAGTAAGTAGGACAACCTCATAGAACCTTTACTAGTCATTGTTCAGAAGATTAACACGGATTAAAAACCATTACTATGAAAGCACGCTAATCAGTTAAGTTGATTATGTGGAGAGAGAGAAAAAAAACTGTCTTTGAAAAAGATCAACCATAGAACGAAGCTGCAGCATTGACACCCCCTAGTGGTGATTTGAAGATAGTTCTGTCTGTAGCAGCTAAGCAGTAGATTTGGCGTCAGGTGCCATGACAAACTCAGTGCTGCTCGGTTTGAACGGCAGAAGCACAAAAATAAAGGGGGCATCTACTGCACGCCCCCCACCCTTGAAAATGGTACAAATTATCATGCAACAGTTTTCTTAAGTAAGTCTTTTTGGGCGTCTGCAGAAACCTCCACGATGCGATTGCCCTGATTAAGAAGTGCGCAGCGGATACAATTTGGGATGCATCGTTCATCCGATTTATTAATATATAATTATTAGTATGTCTATATTATTTTAGAAACGTTACTTGACGAATATTTTTCATTGAGATTGATTCCCCGTTTAAAATTTTGGTGACACTTCATATTTTTTAAGAGAGACAGACAATTTGATGCATGCAATTTGCAGAAATATGTTGTGCCGCTATAAAGTACACAGGCAGCATGACAAACATAAGTACTCACTGAAGCCACGACATACGCCCGGCTGGCCCCAGCGGTACCCCTAAGAAGAAGGCTTTTTTCACAACCCACGACCATCACGAGGGCAAAAAAAACTGAATAGCCTAGAATTTAGTTAATTACAAGGCACATATTTATTGGAGCAAGAGCTCTAACATAAAACTACCTTGTAATTATAAAGTATTATGGCTGTGAACAATGTACAAACAGGCACAGAAAGTAAAATACTCCAAAAATGCAAAGAACCTAAATATTTTTGTTTCCACCGATTCACTCTTGATGTGTTAGGAGTCACAGTTCAGTAGCCTATTCTTCAGTATCTGCATTTAAGACCACCAACTGCTCTTTCTCCTCCTTCGCTCGTCGGCTCAGAGTATTGGACTTGGTAAGTAATGTTGCCCTTTTGGTTCCAGCAGCACTCTCTGCTTCCTCTGCCATGTGCTCAGCATCCTTTTGTAAACTCTCACATACACTTTCCAGTGAGACTCTCTTCCTCTTGAGTTCCTCAAGTTTTCTTTTTTGCTTTTCGCTCATCTTTCACCTTTGGTCAGAGGCGCTTTGGTTGCTCCCCCACACACTCTGACATGGTCGCATATAAGCCTCTGTGCAACAACTGTTTCCTCTGATAAGTTGCAGGTCTCCACCTCTATTCGTTCCACTTCGGCTTGCCCATAGGACAGCAGCAGCAAGTTCTTGCAGAACATCCAGAGGTCAGGATAAGGCCCACTAACTTTTTGATGTAAAAAGACATCAACTTTGGATGGTGCTGAAGGAATGAAGGATATAAAATCCAAGCCTTTTGCCTCATTGTGCAGGTGATTATCAGACTGCTGGGATATTGCATCACCTGTAATTACATTAATTACAGTAGATTAGATGCAGATCAACAATGTCAATACACAGAATCACATGTAGAATAGGAAAGTGATTTATAACCCAATTTTCCTATGATACCATAAATGTGCAATCATTTTAATTTAATCTTGAGATATCTCTAGGCTCATCAAAGAAAATATAACTGGGCTGATGCTTCTTTTCAAACACCAAGAGTCGGTCTTCTAAATACTGCTAAAATCTACGTGTTAACACTATTCAGTTCAGGGACGGATTATGGGTTGTGTGGGCCCCTGGGTAAAACGTTCGCGAGGCCCCCCCCCACCACCACCACCTGCACCACCACCACAACCACCACAAGTCAAGGGCCCTTGGCAGCCAAACACCCTCCCTATAGGGTCAGGGGACCTTGTAGGCAGAGGATCAAAGAATGTAGGCCCTCTAAAATAGACAAACGAAAATACATTGCTGATAAGCGTTGCAAATTGTTTTGGGCTTGGGGCCCACGGGCCCCCTGCACCCCAAGGGCCCCTGGGCAGCGGCCCCGCTAACCCGGTTTGTAATCCGTCCCTGATTCAGTTAGATGTGAAAAAAGAAAAGCATAATTTAAAAATAATATTCTGAACTATCCTATTCTTATCCTATGATTTACCAGCAGATATCCTGCCTGCCAACCGATTCTCCTGCGCAAACTTCTGCATGAGATTTCTCCTTTTCTGCTGGCAGTTATCTGGCTGGTGTGCATTTTGTTTGGGTCCAAGCACGTCATCTCATGTACAATCGAGTACTTCAGAGGGCATTTATCCAAGGCCTTTTTGCACATTTTTGAGAGCACAATCTGGCAATTTTTTTTAATCTGAAGGACACCAAGGTCACTTCCACTGCCTTTGGCTCCTGACTGTCTCTGACAAAAAGATGGTTTGTCAAATTTCCAGAATCTTTCTGCACACTCAGCCCAAGGTTAACACTACCTCAGCTGTACATATCAAACCAGCTCAAACTCCATGTTATTCACATATTTTTTACTTCACAATTGTTTGATACATTTGTATGTAAAGATACCAGTGAATTCACAGAAGTCCCACCTTGATGACAGCCATTCCTATATCCACCTCCTTTGGACTGAGCCAGAGTTTTTGCCTGTACAACAGCTGTACATGTTGCTACACAACACTTAAACATTCTATTTCCTCAATGAACTATTTTTTTTGCAGCAAAAGCCATGAAGCAGCAATAAAATCTTTAAAATATGCTTACCAATAAATATGGTTCTCCCATTTAAACACATGTAAAGATAAACCATGGATATTTAAAAATCATGGGTTCGTTAATGAGTTTAAATGTTATTGAATGGCTTACCTTAAACTTCTCCAGTAAGTCTTCAGCGGTGGAGTGGCTCATGTACTGTGATCCCAGAACCAGGACTGCACTCGAGAGCCATTCTCATAATTCACCCAATACCTGACATGCACATCCAGTTGTTTTCTTTTGATGGTCCTGTTCATACTTACGTCAAACATGACAACGAAGCTCCCTTTTAATATATGGAGCGAGTCCAAATCGCGCAAGAAAAGCGGTTTTATCTTTACCACAAGTGACCCTGCGAGTCAGGGAACATCACCCTGGAGACGGTGTGAATGTCATCATTGGACGTATAGGAGTGATGTCGGCAAACCGTTTGCAAAGCCCATAGCACTTCTGCTTTCAGTGTGGGTTGAGGAGGATGTACTGAAGGCATTATTTGTCATGGGATCCGGAGACACTGCCAAAACGGGTGTATGCCTATCTTTAGAGGTTGTACTTATCTCCACTGAATAAACATTTGAGGAAAATTTTTAGGTTAAAATCTGGGCTTATTCTATACTGAACAAAAATATAAACGCAACACTCTTGTTTCTGCTCCCATTTTTCATGAGATGGACTTAAAGACCTACAATTCATTCCAGATACACAATATTACCATTTCTCTCAAACATTTCTCACAAATCAGTCTAAATGTGTGATAGTGAGCACTTCTGCTTTGCTGAGATAATCCATCCCACCTCACAGGTGTGCCACATCAAGATGCTGATCTGACATCATGGGTAGTGCACAGGTGTACCTTATACTGCCCACAATAAAAGGCCACCCTGGAATGTGCAGTTTTTTGCTTTATTGGGGGTCTGGGGACTCAGAACCGGTCAGTATCTGGTGTGACCACCATTTGCCTCATGCAATGCAACACATCTTCTTCGCATAGAGTTTATCAGATTGTCAATTGTGGCCTGTGGAATGTTGGTCCACTCCTCTTCAATGGCTGTGCGAAGTTGTTGGATATTAGTGGGAACTGGTACACGCTGTCGTATACGCCGGTCAAGCACATCCCAAACATGCTCAACGGGTGACATGTCCGGTGAGTATGCTGGCCATGCAAGAACTGGGACATTTTCAGCTTCCAAGAACTGTGTACAGATCCTTGCAACATGGGGCCGTGCATTATCTGTCTGAGTGGCTGGTCTCAGACGATCTTGGAGGTGAACCTGCTGGATGTGGAGGTCCTGGGCTGGTGTGGTTACACGTGGTCTGCGGTTGTGAGGCCGGTTGGATGTACTGCCATATTCTCTGAAACGCCTTTGGAGACGGCTTATGGTTGAGAAATGAACATTCAATGCACGAGCAACAGATCTGGTTGACATTCCTGCTGTCAGCATGCCAATTGCACGCTCCCTCAATGCTTGTGGCATCTGTGGCATTTTGCTGTGAGACAAAACTGCACATTCCAGGGTGGCCTTTTATTGTGGGCAGTATAAGGTACACCTGTGCACTACCCATGATGTCAGATCAGCATCTTGATGTGGCACACCTGTGAGGTGGGATGGATTATCTCAGCAAAGCAGAAGTGCTCACTATCACTCATTTAGACTGATTTGTGAGAAATGTTTGAGAGAAATGGTAATATTGTGTATCTGGAATGAATTGTAGATCTTTAAGTCCATCTCATGAAAAATGGGAGCAAAAACAAAAGTGTTGCGTTTATATTTTTGTTCAGTGTACATTGATTTACAGAATCAAATTTAAAAAACAAAGATACACTGATTTTATACAGATTACTAACTTTTGGGGATCACAATACAAATCTAAATATTTTAGACAAGTTACTTATCTGCTTATTGAATGGTGGGCGAAAAAAATATCTGTATAGTGTCCATTATCTAAAACCCCGCAATGACGTAGTTTGTGTTGTTCTTAAAATAATATTAACTTAAACGGTCAATCTGATTTTCTGGAGGAAAAATAATAGTTTTGATGAATCAACAGCTTGGGAAAATAGTCGCTAGATTAATTCAAAGAAAAATTGTCTGTAGTTGCACCTCAACAGTATAACCAGTGATAATACTATATAAATAAAATTAAAGTAATGGCACCAGCATAGACAGACACAGTAACAGTACAGAATGAGGTAACAGTGGCAGTGTGAGGAAATGTCAGCGTCACTGGCTGGTTAACAGCAATGGGGAGGAAACTTGTCTCTAAATCTGGAAATGCTTGTGCAGATGGATGGATGGAAGGTGAAAAGTGACAGTGCTGGGTGGCTAGAGTCTCTCAAGGTGCTGCTTGCTTTTCTGAGGCAGCACCTGAAGACGATGCCTTTGACCGCCAGAAGCTGTGTGCCCGAGGAACTGGAAGCTGTTGAAGCCTCTACAGCATCCTCTGCGATGTAGATAGGACTTTGGGGAGTCATCCGTTTGCGAAAGTCCAGGATCAGCTCCTTGGTTTCTCTAGCGTTGAGGGTGATGTTGTTATACATGGTGAAGAGCTGGGCCTACAAATCCCAGCATTCAAGAGGTGAAAATACAGACTTAGAGGGAATTTGGGAAAAGTGAAAAAATCCTCTTTACTCGTGTCTGTATAAATCTCACCAAGCGTAACTTTGCAGATTAAAGACTGGCTGAGAGTGTAAATGTAAACGCTGATAAGGAGTCAGGAACAAAGTGCTCATGTAGTGCACACCTGGGTCCAGAGGGCCCTTGTTCAGATGGAAAACTGAACAGGCATCTTTTGTGCTAAATGACAGCCGGTGCTGCTCAAGATGATGGACACTATGGGGAAATAAAAAAAAAAAGAGTTTTGAATGAAAAGACACACAAGAGTAACAGTGCAGCCTTGGTCACGTCTCCCCAGCTCATGACTGGACCAGGCTCCACATTGACCCCAAAACTGGCTTTACACACAGGAAACTCACTGAAACTCAACACAACATTGTCCTGATCTTGCCTGGGGAGTTTCACCTGGTTACTGAGATGACCGGCAGCACAGACAGTCTTACCAGCAACAGATATGCTATTAAGGGGTGCGAAGCGTCTGCTGCCAGCACATGGCTTTATATCTGTCGGCTGCATTTGCGCTGCTCCTCCCTCCTATAAAGAGGACAGTTGAACAGCAGTGTGAAGAAAGGGCACAGAAGCAGAAGTCAGTGGAAAAAGCCCCATTACTAACCCTAAGCCCAACTTACTGCAAACAGCCCACTGTATTTCATATGTCTGCTTCATATTTTCCATTTAATTGCCATAATCTCTGGCAGTCAGTGACAAAAGTTATTTACCCTTAAACAGTACTGAGATTGAGTAGAGTGAGGTACTTAAGCGGTATTATGGAAGAATAAAAGCTGAGTCCCATGTCCAGGCGAGATGCGTAGCTGACAGGCTGATGAATGTTTCAAACTCTTACCTCCACCGTACTGACAGGAACGGCGAGCTGCTGTGGCATCATGGCATTAAACTTCTGTTTCTCCAGGGAAGAAAACAACCAAGACCAACCTTAATAATCCACACACTTTGAAGACTGACATAAATGGTAAATATGAGACGTAAATATCATCCAACACTACCAGGTACTCAGTGAATACTCAGTCATGCAGAAATATAATCTAAAGTTATAATTATGGGGACACGTGGCCGTCCACTGCAGGTGACAATGTCCTAAACTCTTTCATACTTAAAGAACACATACAGTTATTACTTTGTAAGGATGCATAAAACTCCAGTTCAGTAAATTTATGGAATATATACTGCAGCAACTACTTTATAGTCATTTATTAAGTAACTGACTTATTTCTTCCCTGCGGGAACTTGTAATTATGCTGAAATAAAAATGTAACTTAACAGCGTTAAAAAGAACTCAGGAATCCAGTCCAAAATGCTTTAGTTTGACATGTGATCAAAATTCAAACTAAATTTCATAGAGTAAACTAATACATGATAGCATCCATGCAAAAGATCAACGGCAGAACAGGGGCTCTTAAGGCAGACTGCATTAAAAAGGAATTAATCATCTCTCTCAATTTAAATTTGGGATAATAATTCTCTTCAGAAGCCTCCATAGAATAGTGCATCCATCCCCTCACTTATGTGTAGAGACGTATCCTAAGGCTCTGGCAACAACATTCAGGTCAACAGCATCAAAAATTTCACAGCTAGTTTTAAAACTTGTTTTTCACTTTACGTTACAGCAAGTTAGTTAATATTAAATTATTGCAACGTGCAGATTAATAGTCAGAAAAGGTTTTTGAAATTTACATAATGATAAATGAGAACTATATTTGATTACTAATTACTGTTGACTAATTTCCTGTCTGGACTTTTCCCCCTTCATTGTTAAAAGTCATTATATGTCTGGGTGCCAGTCAGTGGAAGCACACAGACACCTGGCCTATTCATTCAGCACCAGCCCATCAAGTAGAGAATTCAGCACCACGGACAGTGACCTGTGTTACTATGACATCAGGTCATTGGCTCTAAATATTTTTCTAGAAATAACTAAATGGCTCTATTGTAGAAATTTCCAGCCAGAGACTGGGTTCCTATATGAAGAGAATATTATTATTCAGACAAAGAAAATAAACTACAGAAAACTAGCTCTGCATGTCATCTCCCCTTTACTCCTTAAGCAGGGCACACGCACATCAACAAGTACCAATGCAGCAAATACAGATGAACAATTTCACAGCTTCAGAAGAAGTCAGATTTCTGTGTAATTCAGAGATTGTCAAAGACTTCTGATAGAACATTTTCTGCACTTGAGTCTAATTTCAAGATAAATTGCACCTGGGTCTATTAAAACAAGGTGATGCTGCCTGACCTACCAACCAAGGCTGGGGAGGAAACGTAGGAATACAAGGAAAGCAAGGAAGAAAAGCAGCCACCCTATCTCATGGTCACGGACACAAACATCAGGGAGTGTTATGAAGAAGACACCACACTTAGGACCATTGGTTTTACGCAGTGAATTACACCAGAGAGAGTTTTTACATTCTAGCTGTGTTATGTAACATTCCTCAGCCTTCAGCTTTTTTCCCCACACAATGCAGGACATGCAGGGGTGCCAAACAAAACAGTGGAGCTGCAGTGTAGCCAATTATTTCTTTCAGTAGTTTTAAGATGGTTTGTGAGGTTGTGTGTTAGAGATGGCGGTGAGCAACACTGAGGCATCTCAGGGAACCATGTTGCCCATATTAAAAAACATGCACGCATGCAACTCAGGCAATCCAGCATTTCTTATTTCAGTTACGTATGACACTGCATGTTGCGGTTTTACATGTTCACTACAAGTCAGTGGTTTTTTCCTTGTATGATTATGGCCACATTCACACCAAAAACACACTAGACATACTGTACAAGGCACTCAAGGGAAAAATTCTCAGAACACAAAGTGAATGTATCAACCGAAGAAGGATTTTTCCTTTTCGGAATATTCATTTTTTTCCATGTGGAACCACTGTCCATGATTCAATTGAGTGCATTCAAAGAATGATACATCAAAACTAATAGTGACAAAATATTCATTTAATATGCATTGTACATGAATGTAGGACTTAGATGTTGATGAATTTCTCATCAGTGAAGGGCATATACACTTAAGGGGTATTATGAAAAAAAAAGTTGAGAACCCAGAAGTAACTATCCGATTAAAGATGTAATCTGGTACATGTGCAGACCAGTGATGGATATGTAAATGATTCAAATTGCAAGGAGTTGGCATGTTTAATCACCAGACACAGGATGCCTCGTAGTCACATTAGACAGTGTTAACGGCACTTGACGGAGTTTGATAGGGTTGCATTGCGGGTTTACATGAAGCCAGGTGGTCATGTGCTGCAATTGCATGTGGGCCATGCGGATATCACAGTGGCCTGATATTGAAACCAATGGGCACGTGAGGCATCCACACACGTCGTGAAGTTTCTGGTCATCCAAGACAGACCACGCCAAGGAAGGATCGTCGGATTGTGCTCCAAGCATCACAGATCCCCATGACACCTGCGCCTGATATATGGACACAGCTACTGGACTCTCTACAACACCCTATATCATCGTGTCGCGATGACTGGCATCAGCTGGACTACGGGTTCACCGTCCCATGCATAGGCTGCCGTTCACAATAGCACAGAAACGGTTGCGTTTGGAGTGGTGTAGTCACTGGGAGGCATGGACTGATGGACTGATGACGACTGGCGTCCTACCATGTTCAGCGATACATCTCAGTTCTGCAGTACCACAGATGACCGTCATGTGCGTATGGTGGCGCTGCAGGGAGAGGAGCAATCCTGCCAATGCTGTGGAGTGACACACCACACTCTGACGGCACAGTGGTACACCAGTGACATCCTAGTAGTATCCGGGCCCAGGGGTGTGCTATACCCTACTGACATGGGACCAGCAGTGTGACCATACCGCCAACTCCGTGGTCCGTTTGATCTGATGATTATAATCATCGCGATACAGTCACATGCCCTTTCATCACATGCAGATTTCATTTTCACAACTTAGTCTGTTGCCCTTCACTTTTTTGCCACTGAGTTTGTGTTTTGACACTAAGTTGATGGGAATTGATTATTTAAGCGTCATCTAAAGAGCTTATATTAATTGGGTAAATTGCATAAGACTCACATGGTATTTTGAAAAGATTCCCATATGCGCTGATTAGCTGGGGTTGATCCAAGCAGCTGTGCACTTTTCTCCTGTAACATAAAAGTTTGCTTTTAGGACAGAAAACAAGGTTAAGACCATATTATGTAGTTTACATCTATCAAAATAAAACCAAAGTCACTGTTACCAAAAGAGTAACCATGTGTTATCAAATTTCCTAACATTTTGCTTCATCTTACTTTGGATGCCCATGGTTAGGAGAGAAGCAGAAATCTGCTCAATCATAAGAAAGACTTTTATTGCTACAGGGAGTGAGATCTTGTTGCAGGTGACAAGGCAGGATAGAGTGTGTTTAGAAAAATAATGAAGAGGGAATGTGAGTGTGAGCTATCGTGGCATCTGTGTATAACCCAATATGGCGGCATCCTTCTGAATGTAAATAACATAGCCGGCTTAATTAGCTTAATCAAGCGTAATTGAACTAAGGAAAATTTAGCAATATACTTTCCCTGCTTGGTGTGATAAATACAGCAGCAGCTGCTGGTGGACGGGCTACAAACAGACATCAAGAAGAAATCCCACCTCACAGCCATTTACTGTACCAAACCCCTTAATGTAACTTGTAAAGATGTAGGTATTGGCGTATTCACACATTCATTTGCAGTGTCCACTTCCTGTCCAGTAAATTTGGCAGGACGGAATTTGAATAACCTATAGGTCTGACTCATGTATGCGGCTGAAGGAGTAAAGATAGAATGGGTGAAGAATCCTGTTATACAGTCCTAGTAGACCGAGAACCACCTGATTGCTACTGTAGTTGGAATCAAGGGCTGAGCTGCATGGTGGCCTGGGGGACAATCATGAAAACACAGACCCACTGATATCCTCAAAACCCACAATCAAAAGGGGAGTCAGGCACGGTGGCCAACCACTTGGCCCGTTAAGCCACATGGTGGCCCGATGAGCAGGCAAACACACTATGGGCTAAGGGGTACAAGACAGAGGAGAGAATAGGATGGCCAGTGACATGTGAACAGGACAAGGCAGGGATGGATTCTG
The DNA here is from genome assembly GCF_023856365.1 of Brienomyrus brachyistius. Taxonomy (NCBI): domain Eukaryota; kingdom Metazoa; phylum Chordata; class Actinopteri; order Osteoglossiformes; family Mormyridae; genus Brienomyrus; species Brienomyrus brachyistius. The sequence goes on along the minus strand of NW_026042486.1, from coordinate 139,239 downwards.
ACATAGGTACCATACTACTTTGTTTAAATATGCCCAAGTGCATAGAATGTTTTAGTGCAAGTCTTAGACAATGGTATCTCTGAATGACACCGCAGTCTGACTCTTCCTGAAGGCCCTGAGAAGTTGTTTGTATGCACTTGCTGCCTTGACACTTGCTGATGTGCGTGTGCTCTGCTTGAGCAGTAAAGGGGAGATCACATGCAGAGATGATTTTCTGTAGCTTCTCAGTCCGAGTAAAAATAAAATCTTCTCGTTATATAGGAACCAAGTCTCTGGCTGGAAATTTCTACAACAGAGCCATTTAGTCATTTATAGAAATATACAGAGCCAATGAAGGAACCAGATGTCACAGCACAGTAACACAGGTCACTGTCCGTGGAACTGAATGAATAGGATAACCGGCCAATGTGTTTGTGTGCTTACACTGATTATATGTCAGGGGGGAAAATATTTATATCATTGAGGGGAAAAATGTAAAAATATATACAGTAAGGACAATATAATCGTAATTTAATGTATCCCTTCTGCTCTTTAAAAAGCACAATGTCTGACTGACAAATATGTCTATTATTAGCACATTTTAATAATTTAATTAATATTAAGCAGTACACCTATTTCCTGTAATCACTCTGCGTTAAAGCAATTTTTAAAACTAGCTGTGAACTGGATGCTGTTCTGACTGTTGTTGCCATGGTGCCTTATTTACTTTCAAATCGCATTGTCCACAACCTGATCAAAGGACCAAACTTTAAAATCAGTGCAGGGTAGTGTCGCAAGTAGTGATGCTTAGGCTTTAACCTATGTCCTGGAAAGAAAGAAAATCTACAAGCAAGATATTCTTGGATAAGAACGTCAAGGTATGCAACCTCTGGCAATAAAATTTTCTGTGCACAAATCAGCTCCACAATGTCTTTTAGCTGAAGGGTCAACTGCCAATCATCATCTGTGGGCTCTTTCACCTTGTCACACATGATCACAGGAAGAAGTCTTAGAAAATTCCAGTTCTGAACAGCCTGACCATAAAGCTTTACTCCATTGGAGTTTACTGCACATGGCTTACTCAACACATCAGAGCCACTGTACTTAAATTTCTTAATGCGTCTATTCAGAATTGAATAAGTGAACCACTTTTTCTGCTTGATGAAGTACTTCAGGTAAAGGGCTAAATCATAGGAAAGGATACCCTCAAAAATGTCATGGCCTAAACAAGGTGGCAGGCCAGGCATACAAACATCGAAGTAATTCAATGAATTAAAACTCAGATATTATACCTTCAACGTTTTGTTGTTCCTCAGACTGTAAAATGCATTTGGATCTGTTTGAAAATCTGTTCGGGTTGTTCGGCAATACCTGCAGAAATATTCAGAAAAACTAAAATTTTCTGTAAATCCACCGATATTATGAGACCCCAAATTGTCCCCTGCAATGCACAAAACAGTCCCTTTAACTTTTTCCTCTGCCACCGTTATTCCATTGTCTTCCAGGTCTTTTAAGTCTGCAATGAGCCTTGAGAAAACTTTGTCATGGCCAAAGTGTTTGAAGTCTTTTTCCTGACACAGCATTACAAGTGACATGTGGTCTGTACTTGATGAGGTGGTAAATTAGCCAGAGACAAATATACAGCTACTACTTTGTGCTGCTTTTTGCTGAACCTAATGGGTTCACCGCCTCAAAAGAATCTTGATATAGAATTAGTTTTAGACATGATGGGTTTTGAGAAAAGAACTCATTGTTTTTATATACCTGACCATCACTGACATCACAAAGCACATCAGTGTATGGTACGTATGTACCCTGTGCAGCACAATTCTGCCATAAGTCTGACTCCAGTAAATGTCTCAAAGTGTCTTTCAATGGAACATAGTAGGCAAACCTCTGTGACCTTGTTTCATCCCTTCCTAAGTACAACTTTACAGGTTCTGTGTATCTAAACATCTGTTTAAAAGCCCTAGTTCTTGAAAAATTGGTTCTCATTGGTCCTTCATGACTAATGGTGAAAAGGTCAGATTCCTTCACAACATCACATATACTACCAATAACCTCATCTGTTAATTCAGTTAAGTCACTTTTCAGGAATGCACTTAATTTATTCAAAGTATATGTCTGTCCTAGTTCATGTATGCTTAGCATCTCTTCAATAATATTTTGTATAGTTGATGCTGGCAGAAGAAACTGCCCATGTAATTTCAAGTAGAAAAGAGAAATATTTCTAAGAAAAAGGTCACTGAAATTTTCTGTAAGATGGACTTCACCTTCATCAGTCTCACTAAATCTCTCTGTAGGGCCTGTAACTAACGGTTCAGTTTCAAGAAACTGAGAAACTGTCTCCTTATTAAGATCTCTTATACTGTCCACAGAACATTGTCTGTGTTTCCTGGACATGTAGGCTGTAAACGACGATCTCACAGTGAACGTATGGTCGCATCCTGTCACCGGACATGTCACAACACGTCCTTCGGCTATATGTTCCTTTAAGTGAGCTGTTAGTGATCTGACATCGCGACATTGGCGCTGGCACATAGACATATTACACGTAAACACCGTAAGGGCATTTGTAGTATCAATATATGAATCTGTGTTATGTTTACGGTAAAAATGAGCCTTAAATTCCCCATATGAACGAAACGTATTGTGGCAATCTGTAGCGCCACACTTGAACACGCATCGTGGTTCATGACGGTGAAGTTTGACATGTAAAACATGTTCCCTAAGGGTTTGCACTGATGTTCCACAGAAATAACAACTAAACATTGTAACTGCGTGAACAAACACGCACTCTATTGCTGTTTTAAACACCTAAATGCTGTTTCACATCCCGCTTGCAAATCTAAGTTTTACATGTGCTGCCAAGATACGTTCATGCGCCGTCAACACGGTACATGCTACTCGTGTTTAAAACCACACACTGCTTAACACTGCTTAAAACGATTTAATTTAACTTACCAATTTGCCCAGACACATTTATTTTATTTTATATTCCCACTAGTTTGTAGATTTTTTTTAAATGTTATGTTTGTTATTGGGTGCTTTCCACTTCATGTACCCACATACAGCGCTGGCTTAAAGCAATACATTCTGGTCCTGACGCAATGCATTGTGGTTAGATTTTTATCGTCCGCTGCATTATGTCACCATGTCACGTCGTACAAAAACCTCGCGAGAGCAAGACAGATCATCCTGCACCTCTTAAGTGTTATGTAGTTTTGCCTGAAACGCAAAAATAAAACAAAGCAATTAAAGCCGATCAGTGGCTCAAATTCTGCTGTAGCGATTGAAGAACTTTTGTCGGAAGTTGGATTCGAACCCATGCCTTACTTCGGAGAACAGAATACCCCTTACTTTGAAAGGCCATTTTCGCTGCGCAGGAGGCTTTAGACCGCTCGGCCATGGGGCAGTTTCCAGTTGAACCCTAAGGAGTAGGTTAAGTCCAGCCTTGGCTTCCAAGCTGACGTTTTTCTACATATGTGCTTGTGTATCATGGACAGTAAGAGGGGGCAGGCAAGGAGAGAATTTCTCTCTTTGGGGATCAATAGAGTGTTGTTATTATAACGTCTAAAACGTATGATGGTATGTCGATAAATCAATAACAATATCAATGAAGTCAATGTTTATCTAAAGGAATCAGAATTCAGGAAAAGCCAGGGGCCGGACCGAGTGTAGGGGGCGTGGCCAGAGACAGCCTGCTGACTGTTCCAAATCATGGGTGCATGTTACAAGTCCGGAACATATTTTAACTTAGTACTAACTTAGCATCATATTTGATCTGATTCGACTGAATATCCCAGGTTTCCATCTCTCATGCATCTGGTGTGACGTGTTTTCAGACTCTCAGGCTGGCGCAAAGAAATCTTACGGGAATTGAACGTCTCACTCCGGTCAGCTGACCAAAGTTGGTAACCTTGGTATTGTGTGTAGGAGATTCGGTATAACTATAATTTCGTTCTCCATTTACATGCCCGTAGTGTCTTTAAGTGTTATGTAGTTTTGCCTGAAACGCAAAAATAAAACAAAGCAATTAAAGCCGATCAGTGGCTCAAATTCTGCTGTAGCGATTGAAGAACTTTTGTCGGAAGTTGGATTCGAACCCACGCCTTACTTCGGAGAACAGAATACCCCTTACTTTGAAAGGCCATTTTCGCTGCGCAGGAGGCTTTAGACCGCTCGGCCATGGGGCAGTTTCCAGTTGAACCCTAAGGAGTAGGTTAAGTCCAGCCTTGGCTTCCAAGCTGACGTTTTTCTACATATGTGCTTGTGTATCATGGACAGTAAGAGGGGGCAGGCAAGGAGAGAATTTCTCTCTTTGGGGATCAATAGAGTGTTGTTATTATAACGTCTAAAACGTATGATGGTCTGTCGATAAATCAATAACAATATCAATGAAGTCAATGTTTATCTAAAGGAATCAGAATTCAGGAAAAGCCAGGGGCCGGACCGAGTGTAGGGGGCGTGGCCAGAGACAGCCTGCTGACTGTTCCAAATCATGGGTGCATGTTACAAGTCCGGAACATATTTTAACTTAGTACTAACTTAGCATCATATTTGATCTGATTCGACTGAATATCCCAGGTTTCCATCTCTCATGCATCTGGTGTGACGTGTTTTCAGACTCTCAGGCTGGCGCAAAGAAATCTTACGGGAATTGAACGTCTCACTCCGGTCAGCTGACCAAAGTTGGTAACCTTGGTATTGTGTGTAGGAGATTCGGTATAACTATAATTTCGTTCTCCATTTACATGCCCGTAGTGTCTTTAAGTGTTATGTAGTTTTGCCTGAAACGCAAAAATAAAACAAAGCAATTAAAGCTGATCAGTGGCTCAAATTCTGCTGTAGCGATTGAAGAACTTTTGTCGGAAGTTGGATTCGAACCCACGCCTTACTTCGGAGAACAGAATACCCCTTACTTTGAAAGGCCATTTTCGCTGCGCAGGAGGCTTTAGACCGCTCGGCCATGGGGCAGTTTCCAGTTGAACCCTAAGGAGTAGGTTAAGTCCAGCCTTGGCTTCCAAGCTGACGTTTTTCTACATATGTGCTTGTGTATCATGGACAGTAAGAGGGGGCAGGCAAGGAGAGAATTTCTCACTTTGGGGATCAATAGAGTGTTGTTATTATAACGTCTAAAACGTATGATGGTCTGTCGATAAATCAATAACAATATCAATGAAGTCAATGTTTATCTAAAGGAATCAGAATTCAGGAAAAGCCAGGGGCCGGACCGAGTGTAGGGGGCGTGGCCAGAGACAGCCTGCTGACTGTTCCAAATCATGGGTGCATGTTACAAGTCCGGAACATATTTTAACTTAGTACTAACTTAGCATCATATTTGATCTGATTCGACTGAATATCCCAGGTTTCCATCTCTCATGCATCTGGTGTGACGTGTTTTCAGACTCTCAGGCTGGCGCAAAGAAATCTTACGGGAATTGAACGTCTCACTCCGGTCAGCTGACCAAAGTTGGTAACCTTGGTATTGTGTGTAGGAGATTCGGTATAACTATAATTTCGTTCTCCATTTACATGCCCGTAGTGTCTTTAAGTGTTATGTAGTTTTGCCTGAAACGCAAAAATAAAACAAAGCAATTAAAGCCGATCAGTGGCTCAAATTCTGCTGTAGCGATTGAAGAACTTTTGTTGGAAGTTGGATTCGAACCCACGCCTTACTTCGGAGAACAGAATACCCCTTACTTTGAAAGGCCATTTTCGCTGCGCAGGAGGCTTTAGACCGCTCGGCCATGGGGCAGTTTCCAGTTGAACCCTAAGGAGTAGGTTAAGTCCAGCCTTGGCTTCCAAGCTGACGTTTTTCTACATATGTGCTTGTGTATCATGGACAGTAAGAGGGGGCAGGCAAGGAGAGAATTTCTCTCTTTGGGGATCAATAGAGTGTTGTTATTATAACGTCTAAAACGTATGATGGTCTGTCGATAAATCAATAACAATATCAATGAAGTCAATGTTTATCTAAAGGAATCAGAATTCAGGAAAAGCCAGGGGCCGGACCGAGTGTAGGGGGCGTGGCCAGAGACAGCCTGCTGACTGTTCCAAATCATGGGTGCATGTTACAAGTCCGGAACATATTTTAACTTAGTACTAACTTAGCATCATATTTGATCTGATTCGACTGAATATCCCAGGTTTCCATCTCTCATGCATCTGGTGTGACGTGTTTTCAGACTCTCAGGCTGGCGCAAAGAAATCTTACGGGAATTGAACGTCTCACTCCGGTCAGCTGACCAAAGTTGGTAACCTTGGTATTGTGTGTAGGAGATTCGGTATAACTATAATTTCGTTCTCCATTTACATGCCCGTAGTGTCTTTAACCGGCTGCACAAACTGGATCCGCCTCCATTACGACACAACTTTGCCCTTATTGGCTTAAGAATTTAGTCACATACATGACGTATATCTGCTATTTCTCCCGAGAAGCAGGTAAAGCAGTGGTAACTGCTTTGTAGTTAATTTACCTGGTAAAATTAAGTTTAAATAAATGATATAAATACTGTAATAGTACTCGTGAGCTTTGTTTATTTGTTATTAGTTATTGTAATGTTGCGCTGCTTTATTTGTTTAATCGTCTAGTCTGTGGAGACATTCAAGTTAATCAAATAAGAATTGCACTGTACACTGTACATGACCATAAAAACTTTGTATCCTTGAAATAAATGTTTTTGATCTTTTCCTTGGCAGTTATCTTTTCACACAGGGCCTCTATGTACACGATAGTTTTTTTTTTCACGACTAACAGTATGGATCAGGAGTTGGTTATTGTAAAAGAAGTAATGTGCATGCAGGTGATATTTGTATAGATTTATCCACACCCTTGTAGCAGTGCTGCCATTGCAGTCAGATCTCGCAAACTAGGAGTATTAGTTGTCTTTATTTCTCTTTATTTCTTGACGCCAACCCTCTCCATTAATCCGGGCTTGGGACTGGCACCTACCTGAGCTGGCTTGCTCCCTTAAGTGGCTGGGTTAGGCTAAACTATATATATATATTTACCAAGACTACAATAAAACATCTCGAAATGTGTAGTCTAGCAAAACGCAGTTTAAAGAAGGTAGCCTACCTGGCGAAATTGCAAACAAATTAAGGGCGTTAGGCAGCCTTTCCAAACCGCTTATCCTACTGGATCGCGGGGGGTCTGGAGCCTATCCCGGAAGCAATGGGCACGAGACAGGGAACAACCCAGGATGGCGGGCCAGCCCATCGCAGGGCACACTCACACACTATTCACTCACGCATACACTCCTATGGGCAATTTAGCAACTCCAATTAGCCTCAGCATGTTTTTGGACTGTGGGGGAAACCAGAGTACCCGGAGGAAACCCCACGATGACATGGGTAGAACATGCAAACTCCACACACATGTGACCCAGGTGGAGACTCGAACCCGGGCCCTAGAGGTGTGAGGCAACAGTGCTAACCACTGCACCACCATGCTGCCCCCTAAATGGAAAACCATTAAATACAAAAGGAAAACAAAAGTGCTGTAAGACTGTATACTTATGTGTATGTTAGTAAAGGCTGTAGCTGACACAACGGACCCCACTAATTAGAAAGGGGTAATTGTACACATGTGGCATCCAGTATGTTCTTCTATAACAGTTTTTTTAAAAAAAAAAAACTCACATTACACAAATTGGCACTATCAAAACGAGGATTATGGGGAAAATGGGGACTGTGATGGAGATTACATACACGTAGGCATGGTATTTAGTTTTTTTTAATCTGGTCACCTTCCAGAGTAATTGTAAACTAAAACCATCTTCACCCTATTTGATTCTTTATAAATGGACAATCAGTCGTGCAGTAAATGGGGGTATAGAGAGACACAGAGCTTGTCTAACAAGAAACCCTGGGAAGCTAACATTAATAGGGTGGGTATGGATAGCAAAACCATTGATACAGATTACAGATTTATATCTCACCTGAACCCTGGCGGGCTCCGTGCCAATAGGGGTTGGGATTAGGGTTAGTTAACTTAAGTAGTAATATTGATGTGTATATTCTCCTATTCTCCAGTCAGTGAATCGTGAAACGTAATGTTAATATGTTTCTATACCTATATGTTCTGCTTAAAAACCCATAAAGGCAAGCACAGTGTTTAGACATTCTGTTACTTAGACTAGTAAACACTAAGATCCTTCAGCTTTCAATTAACCTGACACAACAGTCTAAACAACAAATGTGTGCCATGTCATTTGTCATCTTTACATCTTGTATCCTTTATATGGTAATTGGATTTTCAAGGTGGAATTGCAGGTCGATCATTTTAAGGATCTAGATGTAAACCTCCCTGGTGTTGCTTTAATATTTTTTTTGCACAATTTGCTTCACACACTTCCTCCAGCAGAGAAGCTTACAATACTACACCCCACCAAATGACTGGATGATGCCTTTTTATTTAAGGTCTGGCTGTGAGCCTCGATTACCGATACACTATCTTCAGGCTCCTGCCGGGATCAGTCAGTATGGTGGACCTTTGGAGGAATGGGTACAAAACCATCAGGAAAGTTTGCAGGTGCTTCAAGAGTATGTGAAGGCTTAGTTGGAGGAACAAGCCACACCACGAAATCGGAAACACAATGAGTTGGTTAATGATTAGGGGTTTGATGAAGGTCAGCTGGTGTGTTTGCGGAACCATGTTCGAGGTAAAATACAGGATCATTGGGATGCCTGTTTGTATATGGTAGTTCGGTGTCCCCAAGATCAGGGTGCAGTTTACTCTGCAACTCCAATGGAGGGGGACGGGGTTGTCCGTCAAGTTCACCGAACAGAGTTGCGTCCAGTACCACAGGGGGTTGTTATGTCAGGGGAAGATGTTCTGGTAATGTCTCCTGAGTCTGGGTTGCCCACAGGGGCAACAGAAATGGAATCGGATGAGGACTCTGTGATTTTACGGGGACAGGGCTGGTGGGAGGGGTCGCAATAGAGCATCCACAAGTAGGCCTCGTATAATGGAGGAGGTTATGTCCCCCCCGAGGTGTAGAGACCAGTTAAACGTTCGGTGAGGTCCACCACTGGTCATCATACCAACCCTTATAAGTTACCACGGTCAGTGAATGATCGTTCGGTTGGGGAGGAAGACCAGTGGTTTGGGGATAGAATTCTTAGCTGTGATCGTTGGGTCATCAATTTCATTTTGGGGAATGGATTGTAGCCAGGCAATTATAGGCAGGTATAGGAACTGCAGTTAGGACAGGAGGCATAGCCGGGGCGAGATGGCTGTGCATGCTCCGATGGTAGGGCATATTGGCAAAGGAGCAGGCACGGGAAAGACAGGCAGGGTCCTGATAGATTTGGTGGAGCATCGGCGGGCATATTGAATTTGCAGTGTAGCAGCCTTTCTGTTTGCTTGTTTCAGGGGTGAACAATCTTATCCGCAAAGGGCCGGTGTGTATGCAGGTTTTCGCTGCAACTCCCTAATTAGATTTCTAATTAGAGGACTGATTAGCTGAAGAGTCCTCATACCTGGTTTTGAAGAGCTGACCTAAAGGTTACCCCAAAAACCTGTTTTTTTTTTGTTTGAATGGGGCAGTGAGTCATGGGGTAAACTACTGTTCTTTAGGGGTTTTCAAGGTGGAATTACGGGTCGATAATTTTAAGGATCAGGTTGTAAACCTCCCTGGTGTTGCTTTAATATGTTTTATCTGAGGTTGTATCGTGTATTATCAAGCCAGCCGGCTTAGTGGCCTCGGGAGCGGGGTTTAGTGGGAGCAGCTGGCTAGTTTTATTTTCTTTTTTGTTTGTGTCTTTTTCTTTGTTGTATGTATATTTTGGGTTCATTATTAGGCAGGCTGGGCCTTTTGGCACCTGTAGTCTGGGTGCTGGATTGCCCATAGGGGTCTTTTTTATTGCTGTGATTTGCTGTGTCATTCACTAGTGTGATTTGTGCTGGATGTGTTTTTAAGGTTGTGCTGTGGCGTGTACCTGAGCAAACTTTGGGCAACCTGTTCTCTTGTTGGCTTTATTGACAAAGGGTGGATTAGTCTAATTACGGCCTGCTACAAATAGCTGCATATAACGTATAAAAAAAATCACCTTATGGGTGCTCCGTAGGGTAGCAAGATCTTGAGTTTTTTTTACAGTACTCGGGTACGTTTTAAAATTTTCGACCAATCAGCAAACATTATTCTGACAGCATAGCTGGGAAACCAATGAAAAGTGAGTGCAACGTTCTAGAACTTGACTTCGGGTTGACGCTCCCTATAAAAGAGCTGGGTACTGCTTCAAGGCGTTCAGTTGGCGCTACCTCCTGATAGAGTAGCACTGTACGGCTCTTGTTCCGTAAAACAACATCAAAAGGATGAAAAAAAAACAATAATTAAAGAAGACGAAAAAAATCAATTTTTAAAGAAGACGAAAAAAACATCGTCTAAAAAAATAAGCCAAAAAAAATAATATCCGAAGAAGGAAAAACATGCAAAGTAAAAAAAACAAACAAAAATAAAAAACAATATCCAAAGAAGAAGGAAAAAAACATCCAAAGGGAGAAAAGAAGAACTGAAGGGCCAACGAGGTAGGAGGAAATACAAATTTCGTTTCAGCACCGTTGGAGTGCCAAGCCGTGAAAAGCATTTGGCCAGAAGACAAGGTAAGTGTTGTACCTGTTATTTTAAAACAGCGCTTTTCAAAATGCTGCTTTATAATCGTTTGAGATCGTTAGCCAGTGTGACAGGTGAAGGCTTTTTGAGTTTACCAACATAAAGTTTTATTTCTGTATTAGGACATTGTCAGGAACAATGATGTGTTCATCGCTATGATGTGGTCAAAAAGCGATGCATTGAATCTTAGAAACATTTGTGATTTTTCAAACGATGCTTTTCCTTTTATTTAATCAGTAAAATTTCCATCGGTTTTATATAGTGCCCCTTGAAATATGTCTTTAGCTCATTTTCCGGGCATTTTACTAGAATGCATCCTGAGAAATACACAAGCTCTGCTGCATTTCCGTGCCTCGATGTTTAGTGCCGAGTATAATTGTTGCAGTTGCCTTTTATATATTCCATGAGACCTGTTGGTACCAAGAGAAGTGTGAGACTGTCAGGGTGAATTTATCATACAATCGCACGCATAAATACCTGAGGGTTGCCAGTCCTTTTGCGTTGTTACAGGAGGACTAGAGCTGACGAGTGTGTTTCTACACACTATCAAGGGCATTGTAGTACAGTTTTCTCAGGTGGGAGAATGCTGCCGATCTCCTATTTGACAATACAGCCCTTGATATATTAGAATATTACAGAACTAGAAGCCTTTTGCAAGGAAGAATGTGAGAAAATCCCAAGTACAAGAACTGAAAGCCTTTCAGCTGGCTATAAGAAGCGCTTGTAAGCTGTGATATCTGGCAGAGGAGGTGTTACTAAGTACTGATTACGTAGGGTGCCCAAACTTTTGCAGAGTGCCATAATAATGTTTTTATTTTGTAATTTTGTTCAATTTATGGCATAAAAAGTAACTATTCATCAATGTTTGCTGAAAATATTGTGTATTTTTCCCCCAGTTCCTAAAGAGACTGTATTAACTGATATTGTTGCTTTTGTAATTGAAAAGATGTTATTTGTCAAGGGGTGCCAAACCTTTGCATAAGACTGTACACAGTGTGTGTATGTGTTTATGTGAGTGTGTGTCTGTGTGTGTGTGTGTATATATATATGTGTGTGTGTGTATATATTTCTGTATATGCATGTGTATATATATATTTATATATAGTTCACACACATTCAAACTTATTTGAATACACATTCAAAATTATTTTTATTATTATTATTTTCGTTTTTTTTTTTTTTTGTGTTTTAAAATTTTTTATTTTTGCAATGGAAATAAAAATAAAGCAGTCCTCCGTAGAGGAGGGGTGGTGGAGGGAATATATATATATATATACATATATATAAAATAATTGTCACACAACTGGGGTGACATGCCTTTCCTGCTCACCCAATTTTAGTGCACTTTAGTTATGCATAATGACCTTCTAGTCTCGATACACCCATATATATATATGTATATATATATATAGTTTTTTTTGTTTTTTTTTTTGCAATAGACAATAAAAATAACGCAGTTCTCCGTAAAGGAGGGATGGTGGATGGAATATATATATACATATATATAAAATAATTGTCACACAACCTGGGTGACATGCCTTGCCTGCTCACCCAGTTTTAGTGCACCTTAGTTATTCATAATGACCATCTAGTCTCGATACACCCATAAATATATATGTATATATATATAGTTTTTTTTGTTTTTTTTTTTGCAATAGACAATAAAAATAACGCAGTTCTCCATAAAGGAGGGATGGTGGATGGAATATATATATACATATATATAAAATAATTGTCACACAACTTGGGTGACATGCCTTGCCTGCTCACCCAATTTTAGTGCAACTTAGTTATCCATAATGACCAACTAGTCTCGATACACCCATATATATATATATATGTACATATATATATAGTTTTTTTATTAGCAATAGAAAAGAAAAATAACGCAGTTCTCCGTAAAGGAGGGATGGTGGATGGAATATATATATATATATATACATTTATATAAAATAATTGTCACACAACCTGGGTGACATGCCTTGCCTGCTCACCCAATTTTAGTGCACCTTAGTTATCCATACTGACCATCTAGTCTCGACACACCCATATATATATATATATATATATATATATATATGTATATATATAGATATTTTTTCTTTTTCTTGTGTTTTTTTTTCGCAATGGATATTAAAAATAAAGCAGTCCTCCGTAAAGGAGGGGTGGTGGAGGGAATATATATATACATATATATATAAAATAATTGTCACACAACCTGGGTGACATGCCTTGCCTGCTCACCCAATTTTAGTGCAACTTAGTTATCCATAATGACCAACTAGTCTCGATACACCCATATATATATATATATATGTACATATATATAGTTTTTTTATTAGCAATAGAAAAGAAAAATAACGCAGTTCTCCGTAAAGGAGGGATGGTGGATGGAATATATATATATATATATATATATATATATATATATATATATATATATATATATATACATTTATATAAAATAATTGTCACACAACCTGGGTGACATGCCTTGCCTGCTCACCCAATTTTAGTGCACTTTAGTTATCCATACTGACCATCTAGTCTCGACACACCCATATATATATATATATATATATATATATATATATATATATATATATATGTATATATATATAGATATTTTTTCTTTTTCTTGTGTTTTTTTTTCGCAATGGATATTAAAAATAAAGCAGTCCTCCGTAAAGGAGGGGTGGTGGAGGGAATATATATATACATATATATATAAAATAATTGTCACACAACCTGGGTGACATGCCTTGCCTGCTCACCCAATTTTAGTGCAACTTAGTTATCCATAATGACCAACTAGTCTCGATACACCCATATATATATATATATATGTACATATATATAGTTTTTTTATTAGCAATAGAAAAGAAAAATAACGCAGTTCTCCGTAAAGGAGGGATGGTGGATGGAATATATATATATATATATATATATATATATATATATATATATATATATATATACATTTATATAAAATAATTGTCACACAACCTGGGTGACATGCCTTGCCTGCTCACCCAATTTTAGTGCACTTTAGTTATCCATACTGACCATCTAGTCTCGACACACCCATATATATATATATATATATATATATATATATATATATATATATATATGTATATATATATATATATATATATATATATATATATGTATATATATAGATATTTTTTCTTTTTCTTGTGTTTTTTTTTCGCAATGGATATTAAAAATAAAGCAGTCCTCCGTAAAGGAGGGGTGGTGGAGGGAATATATATATACATTTATATAAAATAATTGTCACACAACTGGGGTGACATGCCTTGCCTGCTCACCCAATTTTAGTGCACCTTAGTTATCCATAATGACCAACTAGTCTCGATACACCCATAAATATATATATATATATGTACATATATATAGTTTTTTTATTAGCAATAGAAAAGAAAAATAACGCAGTTCTCCGTAAAGGAGGGATGGTGGATGGAATATATACATACATATATATAAAATAATTGTCACACAACCTGGGTGACATGCCTTGCCTGCTCACCCAATTTTAGTGCAACTTAGTTATCCATAATGACCAACTAGTCTCGATACACCCATAAATATATATGTATATATATAGTTTTTTTTTTTTTCGCAATGGACAATAAAAATAACGCAGTTCTCCGTAAAGGAGGGATGGTGGATGGAATATATATATAAAATAATTGTCACACAACCGGGGTGACATGCCTTGCCTGCTCACCCAATTTTAGTGCACCTTAGTTATTCATAATGACCATCTAGTCTCGATACACCCATAAATATATATGTATATATATGTATTGTTTTTTTTTTTTTTTTTTTTTGCAATAGACAATAAAAATAGCGCAGTTCTCCATAAAGGAGGGATGGTGGATGGAATATATATATACATATATATATAAAATAATTGTCACACAACCTGGGTGACATGCCTTGCCTGCTCACCCAATTTTAGTGCAACTTAGTTATCCATAATGACCAACTAGTCTCGATACACCCATATATATATATATATATATGTACATATATATAGTTTTTTTATTAGCAATAGAAAAGAAAAATAACACAGTTCTCCGTAAAGGAGGGATGGTGGATGGAATATATATATATATATATATATATATATATATATATATATATATATATATATATATATATATATATATATATATATATATACATTTATATAAAATAATTGTCACACAACCTGGGTGACATGCCTTGCCTGCTCACCCAATTTTAGTGCACTTTAGTTATCCATACTGACCATCTAGTCTCGACACACCCATATATATATATATATATATATATATGTATATATATAGATATTTTTTCTTTTTCTTGTGTTTTTTTTTCGCAATGGATATTAAAAATAAAGCAGTCCTCCGTAAAGGAGGGATGGTGGATGGAATATATATATAAAATAATTGTCACACAACCGGGGTGACATGCCTTGCCTGCTCACCCAATTTTAGTGCACCTTAGTTATTCATAATGACCATCTAGTCTCGATACACCCATAAATATATATGTATATATATATAGTTTTTTTATTAGCAATAAAAAAGAAAAATAACGCAGTTCTCCGTAAAGGAGGGATGGTGGATGGAATATATATATATATATATATATATATATATATATATATATATATATACATTTATATAAAATAATTGTCACACAACCTGGGTGACATGCCTTGCCTGCTCACCCAATTTTAGTGCACTTTAGTTATCCAGAATGACCATCTAGTCTCGATACACCCATGAATATATATGTATATATATATATATATATATATATATATATATATATATATATATATTGTTTTTCTGTTTTTTTTTTGCAATAGACAATAAAAATAACGCAGTTCTCCATAAAGGAGGGATGGTGGATGGAATATGTATATGCATATATATAAAATAATTGTCACACAACCTGGGTGACATGCCTTGCCTGCTCACCCAATTTTAGTGCACCTTAGTTATCCATACTGACCATCTAGTCTCGATACACCCATATATATATATATATATATATATATATATATATATACATGTACATATATATGTACATATATATAGTTTTTTTATTAGCAATAGAAAAGAAAAATAACGCAGTTCTCCGTAAAGGAGGGATGGTGGATGGAATATATATATATATATATACATTTATATAAAATAATTGTCACACAACCTGGGTGACATGCCTTGCCTGCTCACCCAGTTTTAGTGCACCTTAGTTATCCATAATGACCATCTAGTCTCGATACACCCATAAATATATATGTATATATATATATATATATATATATAGTTTTTTTATTTTTTTCGTAATGGACAATAAAAATAACGCAGTTCTCCGTAAAGGAGGGATGGTGGATGGAATATATATATACATATATACATTTATATAAAATAATTGTCACACAACCTGGGTGACATGCCTTGCCTGCTCACCCAGTTTTAGTGCACCTTAGTTATCCATACTGACCATCTAGTCTCGATACACCCATAAATATATATACTGAACAAAAATATAAACGCAACACTCTTGTTTCTGCTCCCATTTTTCATGAGATGGACTTAAAGACCTACAATTCATTCCAGATACACAATATTACCATTTCTCTCAAACATTTCTCACAAATCAGTCTAAATGTGTGATAGTGAGCACTTCTGCTTTGCTGAGATAATCCATCCCACCTCACAGGTGTGCCACATCAAGATGCTGATCTGACATCATGGGTAGTGCACAGGTGTACCTTATACTGCCCACAATAAAAGGCCACCCTGGAATGTGCAGTTTTTTGCTTTATTGGGGGTCTGGGGACTCAGAACCGGTCAGTATCTGGTGTGACCACCATTTGCCTCATACAATGCAACACATCTTCTTCGCATAGAGTTTATCAGATTGTCAATTGTGGCCTGTGGAATGTTGGTCCACTCCTCTTCAATGGCTGTGCGAAGTTGTTGGATATTAGTGGGAACTGGTACACGCTGTCGTATACGCCGGTCAAGCACATCCCAAACATGCTCAACGGGTGACATGTCCGGTGAGTATGCTGGCCATGCAAGAACTGGGACATTTTCAGCTTCCAAGAACTGTGTACAGATCCTTGCAACATGGGGCCGTGCATCATCTGTCTGAGTGGCTGGTCTCAGACGATCTTGGAGGTGAACCTGCTGGATGTGGAGGTCCTGGGCTGGTGTGGTTACACGTGGTCTGCGGTTGTGAGGCCGGTTGGATGTACTGCCATATTCTCTGAAACGCCTTTGGAGACGGCTTATGGTTGAGAAATGAACATTCAATGCACGAGCAACAGATCTGGTTGACATTCCTGCTGTCAGCATGCCAATTGCACGCTCCCTCAATGCTTGTGGCATCTGTGGCATTTTGCTGTGAGACAAAACTGCACATTCCAGGGTGGCCTTTTATTGTGGGCAGTATAAGGTACACCTGTGCACTACCCATGATGTCAGATCAGCATCTTGATGTGGCACACCTGTGAGGTGGGATGGATTATCTCAGCAAAGCAGAAGTGCTCACTATCACACATTTAGACTGATTTGTGAGAAATGTTTGAGAGAAATGGTAATATTGTGTATCTGGAATGAATTGTAGATCTTTAAGTCCATCTCATGAAAAATGGGAGCAAAAACAAAAGTGTTGCGTTTATATTTTTGTTCAGTGTATGTATATGTATACATATAGTTTTTTTTGTGTTTGTGAAAACGGGTCTTTAATCGGGGAAACGGAGCGGGTAGAGCAGGACGGAACGCAGGCATTGACAAACTACAATGACGGACAGGGCAAACAGGTAAGACCAGGACTTAAAATAGGTCATGACTAATCAAAGTAATCGGGCAAAGCAGGAGACGATCAGGGAAGCACACGTGGGTAATCAGGGGGCGTGGCACACACGAGGAGCGGACAAGCCGGGCATATATGTATATCTATATAAAACCTCATTAATGAGGGACAGGGAACAGAACGGACAGACAGAACTGGCACAGGGGAAGGAGCCAGGACAAGACTTGACATAAGACAGGAAAGGCAGAGAAACAGATCAGAAAGGGGGACACGGAGGGAACAGGCAGGACAAAAGGACCGGGAGTGAACGAAGGGAACATCGGGGAAAGAGGAGCAGAAGCCAGAGGGACGAGGGACAAAGAGAGGAGGGACAGAGACAGGAGGAACAAAGCGAGGGGGAGCAGAGGCAGGAGGGACAAAGACGGGAGGCCAGGGAGAGAAGGAGGGGGAACCAAGAGGAGCCCGAGGGAGACCCAGCGGGCGACGGGAGGCAGCCGGAAGGGCTGCAGGCGGCCGGGAGGCCGGAGCCGGAGGGGCCGAGGAGACGGGGTGAGGGACAGACGCAGGGACGAAGGAGGGAGTCGGAGGGGAGACCAGGGAAGGGGACGAAGGAGCTGGAAGGGACCCTGGCGAGGGCAAGGAGAGAGGGGGAGCCGCAGCAGACGGCGACGTCCTCCGACACGCCAGAGCGGGAGGACCAGCAGGCGAATGAGGAGCCGCCGTCGGGGGGCCCGCAGGCAACCGATAAGACGCCGGAGGAGGGACCGAGGCAGGGCGACGAGGCCGCGGAGGGGGACCCGCAGACGACAGCCGACCCGGAGGGCCAGGACCCGCAGGTGCCGACCAAGCCCTAGCGCCGGCGAGGGAGGGCGAGCCAGGGGGCTGGGCGGGTGGGACCCCAGCCGTGCATCTGTGTCCTCTCCCCTTATGGGACACAGACATAAGGACCTGCGGCCGGGGTCGGGCTCGTCGGGGTGAGGGTACCAGAGTCACAGGGGGAGAAGGGACTGGAGTGGGGCCAGGGACTGGAGCTGCAGGCTGCAGAGGGGGCGCCTGCCCGGGAGCTGCAGGCAGGGAAAGCGCCTCGGACGTGGGCGCGGTAGCTGCAGGCAGCGGAGACGGCTGCTCGGGCTCTGGGGCCGCAGGGGGCACTTATTTTATTATATAAAATAAGTGTCACACAACCGGGGTGACATGCCTTGCCTGCTTGTGGGATGAGGAAGACTCAGGGACTGGAAATGGGATTAAAACTGAAGATGTGCTCATTCCTTTGTGTATTTACAAATTTTCCTTCCGTCAGACATGAGGAGTTTGCTGCTATATTTGGCACTAATAGAGATTCTGATGCTGCTATTTTTATTGTCTATTAGTTTGTTATTATTTACAAGTTCTGTTGTGTTTTTGCATTTTTCTCTTCTGGTTAATTAACTGCTGTCTGTTTGCTGTGAAGTATGAGTGTGGTGAGTAAGACTCAGGGACTGGAAGTGGGATTACAACTAAAGATAACATGCTTATTCCTTTTTGTATTGTTTACAAATTTCCTTCCGTCAAACATGAGGAGTTTGCTGCTATATTGTGCACTAACAGAGATTCTGATGCTGCTATTTTTATTGTTTATAAATGTGTTATTGTTTCCAGTATTCAAGTATTCGAGTATTCAATAAATGCTAAATTGAGAAATTTTGTGTATCGTTTGTTATTATTAGTGTGATATTTTACCATGCAAATAGAGGGGAAAACGTCCAATTATCGGCCAAAAAAAATCAGCAGCATATATCGGCCATCGCCTGACCCTTGACTTGAAAAACCCATATCGGTCGACCTCTAGTAACAGTACATTCTGTCCAATTCATCCATCGAGTTAAGTCACACACCCACTTGAGGGGGCACTCCGGCAGACGTGAGGATGGGGATGTTCTTTCCGCTATAACATCCACTGCAGAAGTACATCTCGCTCCTGTTCACAGGGCTTACTTCAATGATGAAGCAGGGCTGGTTGTCTGGACAAGAAGTTGTCCTGCTGCTGGGTCTCGGTGCCGTTTTTCCACCTAAGCTTGAAGGTGGAAATGTGTTCCAACTTGGTCCCTGGGACTGCAGCATAGCCAAACATCGCGAGCAGCGTCGGCCACACCCACCACCAGAACCATCACACCGTCCTATACACATAAAGAAGAACTAAAACATAGAGTGTTGTGACAATCTATGCGTTAATGTTTGGCAGCATAGGTGATTCATTAAAATTATACCGAAGAATGGAAAATGTGATATTTAGAATATTTTTTGCCATTTAGTAGCTAATTTAAGCACTTACCCAATGCCTCAATTTGTTTTAGGTCAGTAATGTCTGAGCCAAAAGAATGAATGTATGAATTTAATACAATTCACCCACTCCCACCCACACACAAATCTGAAATTCAATTTAAGACACTTCTTAAACATTAGTGCATTAACAAAAAAGGAAAATCTTAAGAGATTCAGTAGGATTTTCTATGTTAGACTTAAGCTAATAGTTCAATAGTTTTTACATATTTCAATATACCAATTTGACTTTAATGTTGAAACAGATGCTAAAACATGGAATAATTTCATAACTAGAGAAACATGTTATTCACAAACACTAGCAAAGGTAGCTTATAGTTAAGCTTACTTAAGTCAGCAAGTCAGGCTACAGTGTGTAAGAATAGTCGTAAACGATAATTTGTCTCAGTCTTACATGACAGAATAAGTAAACAGAAAATATAAAATGGCTGAAACAGCGTCATTAACGCCAGCTACAGTAGAGGCGCAGAAAAGGTGTCATGACTGAAGTATTCCCAAACTCTGGAAGACCGTATGCGAGCCTTTTTTGCCGCGTGTTTCTCCAGAGGCTCCGGAGCTCCGCTGGTTGACACAGCCATGTTGGTTCATGTGCAGGGGGACGAGCGGCAAATTTCTTTTTTGCAGGGTGGTAGGTGATGTCTCATTAATATTTATGAGAGAAGTGCTACATGATTGGCCAGTGCATGCCTTACAAAATGGTGCGGCACTGCATCCAAGCCTGCGGCACTCAGAGTCACAAATACAGTGGAAACCATTTGTAGTAATTACGTCTGTCTGGCTGATTTCCAACTAATTGATATTTGTATATTTATTACATGAATATAAGGTAATATAAGGTAATAGAAGAGGTATTTAATGGTTTTCCATCTGAGGAATTTGCAAAAAACTGCAGTGCATGATGGGTCGGACCTAAAGGCTGCCTTAACGTCCTCATCTGTATGACGACATACATCAAGACTAGGAAGGTGCATAATGTTCATGTCTGGTTGCGTTTGTTGGTCCAGAAAGTAATTCAATTTCGCCATGTAGGTTACGTTCTTAAAAACTGCTTGGATATAGCCCGATTATATGCTGTGGGCCTTTTAATTTCTTTGTTTACCAGGTAGGCTACCTTCTTTAAACTGCGTTTTGTTAGACTACATATTTAGGGAGGTCTTTATAAATTTATAGTAGTCTTCATAAATATGTACATAGTTTAGCCTAACCCAGCCACTTAAGGGAGAAAGCCAGCTCAACTAGGTGTCGGTCCCAAGCCCGGATTAATGGGGAGGGTTGGCGTCAAGAAATAAAGAGACTGTATCTTCACTGCATGACTGATGTCAAAATGTGTGAAATATGTGGTTGTATTAATAAATGCATTAAAGTAGGTTAATGATTCTGTGCTGTCTAAATTGTATAGAAAATTTCTACGTATAGCCAAACAAATCTCCTCCTGTTTGAAAAGGCATAGAAAAAGCAATTTAGCCACTAAAACTTTACAGTTTTTGTGAGGGACAGTCGAATTCTCTCGTTTCTCTCGTCAAGTTTTTTTGTGATCCTGCACCTACACTTTGCCGGCCCCAGGAGGATGGGCTCCCCCTTTGAGTTTGGTCCCTCCCAAGGTTTCTTCCTTCTTGGGAGTTTTTCCATGCTATCGGCGCCTATGGCTTACTCACTGGGGGCTTTGGGTGGGCATGATATAAAGCAAAGCATTTTCCCTCCCAGTTTCCTCCTCTGGTCCACATTGCAGGACCATCAGCCATCAGAAACAGCCAGACGGTCTCCTTCAGCTTCTTTAGTGTCCTTGGAAGCCAAGGCAGTTTTAGGTCTGAGAAGAGGTTTATCAGAAGGACACATATTACGTCCTTTGTCCTGAAATGTAACATGGGGAGGAAAAGTTAAGCGGTTTAGTCAGATTGGAGTCGTTTATTCAGCAGTGGCAGCGCCAGTGACTTAATGCTACAGGTGCTATAGGGGAGTGAGATTATTTAGACCGGGTGCTTTAGCTTTTCAGCTTATGTAGATGGTGTATAGAAGCACACAGCACGATAAGCTACAGCATGGATAAAATAGGATAAAATATGAAATTCTAACGTCTAGCTCACAGAGCCTCTATGTGTACTTTGAAGAAAAAATACACTACAAGTATGCTGTAAAAACCGCAAAAATGTCTTACACAATATACAGATTTTACAGATAGTTAAAGAAAAAATGAAACCAATATTTTGGGGGTGCTGTGGGGGTACTATGGTCATTGGAGGAGGAGCTAGAGCCCCCCCCCCCAAGCTTTTCCTTGGTGCTGCCACTGTTGTTCAGATTAAAAGTAACATTGTCATTAATAAACAGTACTCTGATCAAATTTTTGCATGTACAAACACAATCAAAGTTTAACCACATGTTTAGACACAATTCACACACCTGTTACATTTCCATAATGCTAAGACTCTCTACACTTACTTCATCCACTTTCTTGTTTGGTACACAGTCATTTGATGGATGTGTAAGATCATTACCAGACCGTCTGCTGCAAACTCTACAGTTAATGAATGGCTGCAAAAACACACAGACACACAAAAACAGTATTTAAAGAGTGGTGGGCAATAAATACAGTGAGAGAAGGTGTAGTAAAGATATATCTAATGATTTAAGGCAGAGCTGCTGGAGTGCAGGGTTTAATGACACAGAACAATTTTAGAGGAAAGAGCTTCCAAAGCAGGGTCACCATAAGGCTATATTATACAAAGCAAGTTCATCTAAAAGTATGAACAACAAATCCCGTTTAACTGAACACTGCTCTGTATTAAAATACTGTCCTCCGATCAAGCTAAGTGGTCCTGTAGTTCACTATTTAAAGAGGTAAATTTAAAGGGTAATTCACACTGCACATCTACCCTGCTCTGACCAGGTTTAATTACTGGCTTTCTAATTAAAACAAGAGTTAAGTCCTGCCCTTTCACCACAAAACACCACACTGCCATTTAAGGCTGATTTCAACAATGAGTTTTAGTTAACCTGGCTCGATTGAGTTAACTCTGGGTATGTAAAACCCGCTTTGTAGTACAGCCCACAGGTCTTTAAATTAGGCCAGCTAGGGTTCATAGCTCGAAGCATAATCTACAGGTCACCCCTCAGATGATTAGCATTTGCTTCTGCCTGGTAATCCAGCCTTTAAGCCTGTAAACCTACTAAAATTTGAGAATAAGGTGAAGGAACTGGCTCTTTGAGGCCACCTATGTATTTGTTACTTTATTGTTGGCTAACTTTCCCCCGCAGGGCATCAAAAAAGTTAACATGAACCTAAATTAATTTGCTAACTGATATGTCCAATGCTCACAGTCACAGTGACTCTTTACTTACCCTCTTGTCCATGAAAATACAGTCAGCCCGATGGTCTGTTGCAGTTGACTTTGGACATTTTGTTGCTCTCAAGAGAATCTCAATGTCAATGTATTCACTGCTGATCTAAATCACATAAACACGTTATATACAAAATTGCCTACAACTGTTTTAAAGGCAATATAACAAACAATAATCACCCAAAAAATGGCAAACTGTCACAGACTTGACTGCAGCAGATTCAGAGAGAAACTGTGAGAAGGTAAAATTGACCAGGGCTGAGATATACAACCATCACTTTCATTGTGAAGAGACATTAAGCATCATATGCATTGAAATTAAAACATCAAAATCAATGTGATACTCATTAGTTCAGCTTGCAGATGATGAAAGTTTCACACTTTTGTAAACACTTTCTCAGCAGTTACCTTCGGACGGCCCTGGATGTTATAGAAATTCATGTGCTGACGGGTTCCTTGATGAGCATTTTCGACTGCGAGTTTAATGGCCGTCTTGTGAGTGCAGGGAGACTGTGGTAATCTTGCTGGGCCTCTGTGGAGATAAGCAGAGCTCCATAAGCCAAAACCAGAAGCAGCAGGCGGGTCATCTTCCTCTCAGCTTTGAAGGGAGAAGCAGGACTGAGGACACTGATCTGTGGTCCCCTTATCCAGCACGTCCAGGGGCGTGTCCTTCACTCGAAACAAACAGACCTTTGAACAACATTGGAAAACTCTTCAGGATGAATTGAGGCAGGTGGTCAAGTGGGTTTATTGTTATTTCAGCCTGTTATTGTTCCTCCTGGACCACGGTGCAACACAAAGAAGAAAAACAGAAACAACACAAGATGACACAAGTGCGGGCAAGATAGAACTATACAGAGTGAAAGGAGCACAAACAGAGGGAGAAAGTGCAAGATAAACACAAGAGCAACAATACAATACTACAGGACAAGACAGCGCAGTCAAGAACACAGAGTGCAGCCAGAGCTAACCTGAATAGGGGCATCAAGGTTGCCAGGCAGGCAGAGAAACAGAAAATAGAGGTCTACTTCACATACAACAACCCACAGTGGGTGTGGCAGGGAATACAACACATTACAAACTTCAAAGGCAACAACACCGTCACTGTTAACAGCAACGCCCTTTTAGCAAAGGAGCTAAACAGCTTCTTTGCTCGTCTGGAGGAACACAGAGCAGACATAGCCACACTGCCCCCTCCCCCAATCTCC
The DNA here is from genome assembly GCF_023856365.1 of Brienomyrus brachyistius. Lineage (NCBI taxonomy): Eukaryota > Metazoa > Chordata > Actinopteri > Osteoglossiformes > Mormyridae > Brienomyrus > Brienomyrus brachyistius. The sequence continues at coordinate 114,936 of NW_026042486.1, read as the reverse complement.
AGCACTCACAGACTCCCTCTGCAGGAACACCACGCGAGAAGGCACATTGCATCTCTAGGTGTGTGGAGTTTAAGACAAGGCAAGTGATGCTACGATAATATAATTCCTTGGTAAGACCCCACCTAGAATATTGTGTGCGGGTTTGGTTACCATACCTTAAGAAGGACATTGCTGCCTTGGAAAAGGTGCAACGTAGGGCAACGAGAATGATTCCTGGTCTTAGAGGAATGTCTAATGAGGAGAGGTTAGCTGAGCTGAATCTGTTTAGCCTCGAGCAAAGGAGACTAAGGGGGGACATAATCCAGGTGTTTAAGATTCTAACAGGTCTGGATGCTGTTCAGCCAAATGGCTATTTCAATGTTAGTTTAAATACCAGAACTCGTGGCCATAAGTGGAAATTAGCTGGAGAACATTTTAAAACGAATTTGATGAAGCATTTCTGTACACAGCGTGTAGTTAGAGTATGGAATAGTCTTCCTGTTATTGTAACACAAGCTAAAACCCTGGGTTCTTTTAAATCAGAGCTAGATAAGATTTTTGAGCTATTAGCTAAGTTCTCCTCAAAGGAGCTTGATGGGCCGAATGGCCTCCTCTCATTTGTAAATCTCTTTGGTTCTTATGAGTCAGCTTACAGAGATGAGGTCCAGAAACTGATAGGTTGGAGTTCAGCAAACAATTTGGCACTAAACAGCACAAAGACAAAGGAATCACTGACTTCAGGAAGGATGGAGGCGACACTGGCCTGCCTAGATGGATGGATGGATGTTTTTATTGACATTGTAAGTACAATGAGATTTAGTTTGGAACGCGCCAGCAGCTACACAGTATATTTACAATTATATAGATTGTGAGGCATAAAATAAGGTGTGAGTAATATAACATAACGACATAATATAAGTAATCATTAATTAATCATTACAGATGGTATGAGGTGTGAACCGCTAGGCTGCTATGGCATGTTTGGTATCAAACCGATGGAAAATCACTCCAGTTTCCAAATCTGGTCAGTGGTTACCACGAAAGTGAATATATCAAAAGTTACACCAGCCTAACGAAAATCATCAATACAAGGGAAATCACTCTGGTCATGAATCTCAAAAGGACTGATACAGACCCCCTTCCGAAAGCCCGCCAAATGGATGGTCAGCCATTGGTCCAGGAGTCGAATTCCTGGTCACTCCTATTCACGAACTTTACACTATAAAACCTGGCACCTCAGAACAAAGCCAGGAGAGGAGAAACAGAAGGGAGGAGAAAACAAAAGACCATCAGCACGAAGAGAGGCAGAGAACATCAGCCCAAGAGAAGAGAAGCCCACAAGAAGCCCTCCTGAAGCCTATCAGTGAAGACCCAGCTGGACAGAGAACTGCAACCAAGCCCAAGCTTCACCAGGAGAGGGAATCAGAGGGGCTCCACTCCAACAACCGCTGCAAACACCGCGCCTCCCTGAGTGCCATCACCCATCAGCTCATCAGCCTCCGCAACCAACTGCCAAGACCCCCCCCCCCCCCACTCTGCAACCAAGTAAACAAACTTCCTTTCATTTATAACAACCTAAACTCCTATTCACCTGCTATATTACTTTAGGACAGTATTTCCACAAATTGCTTGCTTTGCAGAACAGTATTTTCCCTTTTAAGGTTACTCATTTTAAATCTGGTCATTGCATTTTCATGATTACATTGTTTGTGTCCACTCCGTTATTTCGTGTTTATTGTTTGTTAGGTGTAATGTCTGTCTTATGTTAGTTATAGGAATAAATGCATGTCTTTTACACAACTTCAGCCTCCGTTCATTGAGTGCTCACAAGAATCCCTGCCTGTGCGATCTACGCTCTGAAACCTCAAATTCGCCTGAAATATCGCGAGACTCTCTCTCATTGGCCGTGAGGGGAGCTTCGCTACCGATCGTTTACATTACCTGGTGACGCAGCTCGTTGGACAAGCCTTCTATTCTAACCCAGGTTATTACGTGATACTGGTTATTAATGAGTTCCATTTAAGTCACACATTAACAGACTCACGGTGTTTCGCAATTGAGTTTGAGCCGACCATTCAGCATAAAAATTGGTTAATAATCACAAGGCACAAGGTTTAAACTTATTCTGAGCACACAATTTAAACTTTTTATGACCGAACGTGCAGTGAAGAAGCGCTACTGTCAACTGGTTGCAAAAGTCGCACTCATGGCAATCTGAAGGCATTTAAGCGGGATCATATGGGCTTATTATAGTTATTTTTATTTCTATTATTAGTAGTTATATTATTTTGTTTTATTTTCGGTGATTTCATTGTAGTTCTTTCGTATTAAACTGCAGTAAACTTTAACCCTATGTCTGACGAGATTCTCAGATGTAGCGCTTTGTTTCCAGGTTCAATTCGGACGAGTGTCTCCGTTTCTATATATCCTGGGAGAGATCTCTCTATTAGCGAACGGGAATACTTGTTATGAGGTTCTAACCTAAATTATGTTGCGCTTGGACATAAGACCGATAGCTTAGTTACCTATCAGGATCATACTCGTATGTGTGTGCCTGCTTTAGACAAAGCAAGTTTAACACAACTTTGCGCTGTGAGCCAAGTGTGTGTCATTTAGAAATTGGGAGTCTCCTGTGCTTGAGACCCGCCGTGGTTAAGCACCATTTGCGACGAGATATAGTGCACTCACAATTTAAATCTGTCGCCGTAACGCGTGCGCCGTCTCGCTTCAGTAATTGTTTTAAGGGGTTTTATACTGTGCAAGGCACAGAAGAAGGCCACAAGCAGCATGCGCATGCATTAAATGTGTGTGTCACTCATCTAGCGTCGGCAACCGCCTAGCTATATCTTTGGTTACCTCTAGTGGTCAGGCATAGAACTACCACTCCATTTCGAAATTGCGCCTCTAGTGGCCAGGCATAGAACTACCACTCAATTTCGATATTGCGCCTCTAGTGGCCAGGCATAGAACTACCACTCCATTTTGATATTGCGCCCCCGGTGGTCAGGCATAGAACTACCACTCCATTTCGATATTGCGCCCCCGGTGGTCAGGCATAGAACTACCACTCCAGTTCGAAATTGCGCCTCTAGTGGTCAGGCATAGAACTACCACTCCATTTCGAAATCGCGCTTCTAGTGGTCAGGCATAGAACTACCACTCCATTTCGATATTGCGCCCCCGGTGGTCAGGCATAGAACTACCACTCCATTTCGAAATTGGGCTTCTAGTGGTCAGGCATAGAACTACCACTCAATTTTGAAATTGCGCTTCTAGTGGCAAGCCATAGAAGTACTACTCCATTTCGAAATCGCGCCTCTAGTGGTCAGGCATAGAACTACCACTCCATTTCGATATTGCGCCCCCGGTGGTCAGGCATAGAACTACCACTTCATTTCGAAATTGCGCTTCTAGTGGTCAGGCATAGAACTACCACTCAATTTTGAAATTGCGCTTCTAGTGACAAGCCATAGAACTACTACTCCATTTCGAAATCGCGCCTCTAGTGGTCAGGCATAGAACTACTATTCCATTTCGAAATCGTGCCTCTAGTGGTCAGGCATAGAACTACCACTCCATTTCGAAATTGCGCCTCTAGTGGCCCGGCATAGAACTACCACTCAATTTCGATATTGCGCCTCTAGTGGCCAGGCATAGAACTACCACTCCATTTTGATATTGCGCCCCCGGTGGTCAGGCATAGAACTACCACTCCATTTCGATATTGCGCCCCCGGTGGTCAGGCATAGAACTACCACTCCAGTTTGAAATTGCGCCTCTAGTGGTCAGGCATAGAACTACCACTCCATTTCGAAATCGCGCCTCTAGTGGTCAGGCATAGAACTACCACTCCATTTCGATATTGCGCCCCCGGTGGTCAGGCATAGAACTACCACTCCATTTCGAAATTGGGCTTCTAGTGGTCAGGCATAGAACTACCACTCAATTTTGAAATTGCGCTTCTAGTGGCAAGCCATAGAAGTACTACTCCATTTCGAAATCGCGCCTCTAGTGGTCAGGCATAGAACTACCACTCCATTTCGATATTGCGCCCCCGGTGGTCAGGCATAGAACTACCACTCCATTTCGAAATTGCGCTTCTAGTGGTCAGGCATAGAACTACCACTCAATTTTGAAATTGCGCTTCTAGTGACAAGCCATAGAACTACTACTCCATTTCGAAATCGCGCCTCTAGTGGTCAGGCATAGAACTACTATTCCATTTCGAAATCGTGCCTCTAGTGGTCAGGCATAGAACTACCACTCCATTTCGAAATTGCGCCCCCGGTGGTCAGGCATAGAACTACCACTCCATTTCGATATTGCGCCCCCGGTGGTCAGGCATAGAAGTACCACTCCATTTCGATATTGCGCCCCCGGTGGTCAGGCATAGAACTACCACTCCAGTTCGAAATTGCGCCTCCAGTGGTCAGGCATAGAACTACCACTCCATTTCAAAATCGCGCCTCCAGTGGTCAGGCATAGAACTACAACTCCATTTCGATATTGCGCCCCCGGTGGTCAGGCATAGAACTACCACTCCATTTCGAAATTGCGCTTCTAGTGGTCAGGCATAGAACTACCACTCAATTTTGAAATTGCGCTTCTAGTGGCAAGCCATAGCAGTGCCACTCCATTGAAATTGCACCTCTAGTGGTCCGCCATAGTAGGTTAACAACATCTGAGTTGGGTCTCTGGTGGTCAACTGCGGTGATACAACACGCATAATTGGACACACAGGTTCTTGCCTGAAAGCAGGAATCAACTTCACAGACTAAATCAGTTTGATCACAATACATTAACATCCAATTAGGTTCTTGTTGCATAACTAATTGATGTTTACAATTGAATAAGAAACACAATTCATTTGGTTTGATTCCCGTTTAACCTTTTTGATTTATTTTAGGTTTTATTTCACCTTATGCTTTCATTCATTCCATCTCCCCCAACAAGGGGACTTGCATAGAAGTTCAACCACTATTAACAACAGTAAACCAGTTACGTACACAATCCCATCAGGAAGTCGTTTGGATGTGATCAGTTGAGCCCTTCGGGTGCTGGGTGCTTACCATTCGCTCTCTGTTGGTTGAGCTTGTCTGTGGCTCTGCTGTCACTGCTTGTGATCGTACAGTTTGTCAGAACCGAAGGGGAGTTCTCAGCAATTGGATGCCCAAAAGCGTGTCAGCCCGGCTACACCCACTGACTCATTACGGGCAAGGCTGACAGGTACCTCAGGCGGTCATTACAACTTTTGAGCAGGACTTCGTTTAGGGTGAGTTCTGAGAACGGCCCTAGCTTGGACTCTCACTAGGGTGGGTGATACCTGAAGGCAATTTTGCCAGCCGATAAGCTCCACCTGGGTTGTCTCAGTTGTGCATACAGAATACGCCCTTCCAAGTTAACATTGCTGGGGATCGGGGGAGTGGAAGCCGGACTCAGGCTTGCTTGGCTGGGAGAATGATTCCTGGTCTTAGAGGAATGTTTAATGAGGAGAGGTTAGCTGAGCTGAATCTGTTTAGCCTCGAGCAAAGGAGACTAAGGGGGGACATAATCCAGGTGTTAAATCTGGTCATTGCATTACATTTTTTTTGTATCCACTCCTTTATTTCGTGTTTATTGTTTGTTAGGTGTAATGTCTGTCTTATGTTAGTTATATCCATCCATCCATTTTCCAAACTGCTTATCCTACTGGGTCGCGGGTGGTCCGGAACCTATCCCGGAATGTGGAATGGGCACGAGGCAGGGAACAATCCAGGATGGGGGGCAGCCCATCACAGGGCACACTCACACACAAATCGTGATTATATTATTGCACTATACTGTATAAATAAAAAGTAAACTTAATACCAGTTGTGGTAATAAAGTGCACAGAGAGTAAGAGAGAGTAGGGTTTCACATAAACGTATGTTCATTAGCATTTAGTATTCTGATGGCTTTGGGGTTAGAAGCTCTTATTAAATCTGGTTGTTCTGCAATGCATACTGCGGTAACGTTTACCAGAGGGCAGAAGTTCAAACATCTCATGTGCTAGGTGCGTGGGATCTTTTTTAAATATAATTATGCATATGTAGAACTAGGGATATGATCCTGTTAAGTATGATAGTTCTGTCTCATTATTGCAGGATCGACATCCATAGTAACTGTGGTGATCTATCCATTTGTGTGCATGTCTGTGTGTGTGTGTGCGAGCGGGTATACCTATCCTACCCCATAGCGTGATAAATACCTGTTTTTTTTTTCCCTTATGGGGACCACGAAACTGAAAACCAGGAAAACTCTATTTTATAAAAATCTGTGACTGCTGTGGAAAAACTAAAAATGCAAAACCTCTTTTATTTTGCTTGGTTACTTATGGTTATGGTTAGGGCAGGGTGGGGGTTAAGATTGTCATAGTTAGCGTTAGCATTTATCCAATAGAAGTCAATGAGCGGGCCCCATAAGGATAGGTATACCCTATGTGTGTGCATGTGTGTGTTTGTCCCATATTGCCTGGGCTTCAGGATACCTCATAACCCGGAACTTCATCAGAAGTAGTTAGAAAATGGATGAATGGATGGATGGATGGATGGATGGATGGATGGATGGATGGATGGATGGACAGATCAATAAAAGTACAGAACATCCATTTTACAAAGAACCATCAACACTAAATGTATGCACTGGTCATGCTCCTGGAAATTAAACTTTTCTGAAAAGCAGCATGTTCATAAATTAGCTGCTGTTATACCTTGGGGGAACAAATGCAGATGAAATTGTAAAACAAACTGCAGTGGCAAAACAGTTCTGGCTGCCTGTGCTGCCCTGCCTGCCCGCCCTCCTGCCCATTACGTCCTGCCTGTGCCACCCTCCTGCCTGCCCTCCTGCCTGTTTACGTCTTTCCTGTGTGCCCTGCTGCCAGTTATTCTGTATTTACATCCGGACTTAACTAATTGAACCATATAAACCATATAAATCAGGACTTTGTTAACGTGACTTCTGACCTGTGGAGGATGGGCTCCCCCTTTCACTCTGGTTCCTCCAAAGGTTTCTTACTATGACTGAGTTTATCCTTGCCAATGTCGCTTTCTAATTTTTCAGGCTAGATCTTGCTCACTGGGACAATTGGGCAGGGACAAAGTAAAGTGCTTTGAGACAATGTAAGGCTATGAAAATGTACTATACAAAATAAAGTGAATTGACTTGAGTAATGTGGCACAAAGCAACCCTTCTTTGCCACAGGAAATGTCTGGTGCAATTTCTTTTTTAATTGTACATGTCAATTGCATAATACCCTAAACTAATTCATTATTATTTCTATTATTATCATCATCATCAGTATTTCATTAGTATTCCATGGTATTTAGATTTTTCAGGAATCAGTGTGTGTACTGTATACTTTTTAATTTATTTGCACTATGTGTAGTGTCTCTGCAGCTGTATATACTTGCTGCATTATGCACAAGAACTTCCCTCAGGCATCAGTATAGTTAATCAAATGTAATATTTCTTGCTTGTTTATTAAGTTGTTTTAGGTATTTTGTGTGTTCCACTTAATTTAGTGTAATTAGTCCTAGTTGACTCAGGTTTAGTTAGATTTTTCCTTCTGTTGTTCCTCTGCATCATGCTACTGTCATAAAATTTCAATGTCTTACCTAACTTAAGAGTTTTGTGCATTGTGTTTTGGAGAGAAAGAAATCATTACTTTTTTTCTTTAGATTCATCCACTGATTCTATCACCTATGACACATTCCCCCTGAATATTTGTTTGTTTATTTATGTATTTGCTTGGGGGATGGAATTAACAAACAGAAATAACTGAATGAATCAGGGTAGTGAAAAACATTTATAAACTTATCATTTTGGTATTGGTACGATCCTGTTCTGGTTAGTTAGCCGAGGGAGTAAATCATCCGGAGTTTCATCTCTCAATCTCCTCCTACACCCACTCAGCATCACAGTATGGACTCCCCAATGCAACTGATCTGCACGTATTTGTACTCTGGGAGGAAATTGAAGCCCCCATAGGAAAAACTCAAAGCCTACAGACATATGCACAAAACCAGGGGACATGCTCAGTTCTGCAGGCCTGGAAGTGTGAGAGAAGGCTATTTATTGAGTTTCCCCTCTGCCCCTGGTAAAGATGAAACATGCACAAGTCATTAAACACACATATACTTACATGAAAGTCTGACTGATACTGGAGCTTCCAGTGCCCGTAAACCAGGTACTGGGGTACTCCATTTCCTTCTTGATAATTAGCGCCATTGAAAAAAAAACGGTGCCTTTCCTAATATTAACTGACTCTCAGACAAATGTACTGCTTGAAGACCCTGCCACTATTCGCATTTTCCAGCAGGAGTCACAAATCTTCATTGCATTCAGTTTATTCTCAGATGAGCTCATGCATGTTTCTATGTGCATCTTTACACTTAAACAAATACAGCTAACCTCTGTTGTTATATTCCATATATATTTGTCGTGACTGGCCTTTTTTCTCAAATGATGGATTTCTGAAACTAAAACTGACAGTATTCTAAAATATTTATATTGCCACATCATCGACACATGTTCTAATATGACATAGCATTCCCCTGGACCATAGTGCGACTTAGAGACAAGATATAACATGCCCTTCACGGTAAAACACTAGATAGGTGCAACACTTAATGTCAACGTTGTCAATGTCAATGTTGACTTAATGTCAACGTTAAATTCATGGATTCGCAAATTAAGTAACACGGTTACAGTACAAAAACGAGCAGAGCTGTGTATGGCATGACTATCTCGCGGCGGCGACAAAATATGCTTATCCTTCTAATTATTCAGAAGAAAATATATTTGCAAGCACAGCCGTTCACGGCTTCCGTACAAAAAGCTGTCACTACGCTACAGGAAGAATACACGACCAATATAGGATTTACACAAGTCTGCTTCTTTTGTTTTATTTAGTAACAACTTTCACAAAAATTGACAGCAATACTGCTAAAAGTGTAGATCTGTTGCCAAATTAAATAAACAAAGAAATTAATCATAAAAATATTCAAAGTATATACAGCCAGGGGCGCCGCTAGCAATTTTGGGCCCTATGACAAAATATGAGGTTGGGCCCCCCTACCACACCCATTCAGATCTCTGGGGGCCCCTAAAGGGCGTGGGCCCTTAGAATTGTCCCAACTTTCCCCCCCTTAGCGGCGCCCCTGTATACAGCTAACCATTTCCAATCGAAAAGTACATACAAGTCTCCAATATAAGTTATACAATGGAGCGCAGATAAAACTTTTAAATAGTAATTAACCAAACTATATAAAGAATACAAGTTTGAATACAGGTAATTTGTATAAATTTTACTGTGTTCAGACTGAAAAATCAGCACCAGCCTTACACACATTGCAGTTCTGCTTTTTTCTTCTTTTAGCATAATTACCCGTTTCACGTTCACGAGGCAGAAGATCCCTGCAAATGTGAAAATTCACAAGTAACAGGCACCATTAACCTCAAGCCATAACAGTCTGCTAGCCTGAACAATAGCAAACTCTATGTATTACCAATTATTACGCAGGTTGTCACTTTATCAAATCATGACTGTTACTAAGAAGTGGGAGTGAAACGCGTGTCACGAGATCTCGCGATATTACAACATGACGAGATTTCTCGTTGGAGCGAAAAGCCGTTTCACGAATGCGCTGCAAATGAGCTGCTGTAAATATGTCGGCATCTGACTAAATTACTATAGTAGATACCCCAGACACTTTTGAATCTTTTGTGTGTCAGCATTTCGGGTGCCCGGCGGAAAATATAAATGGCGAAAGGGAGACAGACAAAACACGAACCATCTGTAAGGACTGTAGAAAGCTAATGCCGCACACAGCGGCTAATGCTACTACTAACTACTATGCAAAGCCATTTGCAGCACCATCATAGCTCTTTATTTAAATTCACTGCACCGGTGAAGAAAACATTTTTAAAAAAATGTTATGTTTATTATTGGGTGCTTTCCACTTCATGCACCCACATACAGCGCTAGCTTAAAGCAATGCATTCTGGTCCTGACGCAATGCATCATGGTTATATTTTTTATCGCCCGTTGCATTACGTCACCATGTCACATGGTACCAAAACTCCGCGAGAGCAAGACACATCAGGCAGCACCTCTTAGCAGGCTGCACAGGCTGGATCCGCCTCCATTACGACACAACTTTGCCCTTATTGGCTTAAGATTTTAGTTACATACATGACGTTTGTATATCTGCTATTTCTCCCGAGAAGCAGGTAAAGCGGTAACTGCTTTTCAATTAATTTACTTGGTAAAATTAAATTTAAATAAATGATATGAATATTGTAATAGTACTCGTGAGCTTTGTTTGTTGTTAGTTACTGTAATGTTGCGCTGCTTTATTTGTTTAATCGTCTTGTCTATGAAGACATTCAAGTTAATCAAATAAGAACTGCACTGTACACTGTACATGACCATAAAAACTTTGAATCCTTGAAATAAATGTTTTTGATCTTTTCCTTGGCAGTTATCTTTTTACACAGGGCCTCTATGTACACAATAGTTATTTTTTTCACGACTAACAGTATGGATCAGGAGTTGGTTATTGTAAAAGAAGTAATGTGCATGCAGGTGATATTTGTATAGATTTATATTTACCCCTAGGTGATAAGTTTGACAGTCATTTCTTTTACCGTTTGGCCTCTCGGTTGAACATAATAGTGGCGCGAGCAGCTCCACTTGGTTTTTTAAAAATACTCAGCCATGAACTTTTGGTGAACTCAGGTGAATCCCTTCCTTCAGTAGTAAACCTTGGTAGTTTCAGCCGTTTACACATTGTCTCACTAAAAGGTTGATAATATATTTGTCCTTTTACATAGTGATAAAATATACGCGATAAAAATGTGAATATTCATAGATTCAGGACTAACAAAGTAGCTAACAGAAACTCAGACTAACAAAAGGTGCAAATACATACTCAGTTGGTTCCATTGTGTTGATTACATTATAATGTTTACATTGTAATGATTATATCATGGATATTTGGCATACTTTTTATAAAATCGTAATTCTTATATTCTGCGTTATATAGTGCTAAATAATATTCCATAGATGGATGGACTTTATTAATCCCCGTGGGGAAATTGTGTTTTTTATGTCTCCCTCAACTTACTCTTTGTGGAGTAAGTTGTCCGCGAAGTGCAGCTACCTGTTGGGGCGCCCAGGGAGCTGGGGGTTAAGGGCCTTGCTCAAGGACCCACAGACGTGCTGAGGCTGGGTTAGTTTCAACTGGTGACCTCATTACAGGCACAAGGACTGACCCCTGCCCCCCAACTGTGTATGAGTAGCATTTATGCTGTTTCTTGAGTGTGAGCTAGTACATAAACCAGCTAGTGCTCACCATTGCAAAAATACTCTAGCTTTCTGTCATACACATTTTTTTATTTTCTTACATTGTCCGTTTTTGTTCATAGTCTGTAATATTCTGAATAACGACAATGTAGAGGAAAAACAGATTAAATTCTCCTTGTTTGTAATTTCCCCATGTAATCCACTGCCTTGTGGTAAGAGGTGCAAAAGTCAGACGCGTTGAATGATGAGGATACGATATTGAGTTTAGTTCTTGAGAGGATTTATTCATATGATATTTTAACACACAGTACTTTGAACTGGTTTGTTTGGCGCAAAAGGGCCGATATGCAGACACCATCACACATGGCAAATACGGTCAATGACTGTTTCACTTTGCACCTTCAGCCCTGAGCCGCGTAATCTCAGCACCTTTAATAACAACCATTGCTGCCTCCTACAGGTGGGAATACACTTAGACAATAGTAAATATCACTAAGGCAGGCAAGTACCTCTCGTTTCAAGTGTTGCAATACTATATAACATTATATTATAAACAATAAATACGAATAAATAAAAACATTAAACAAATAAACATAATCAATAATATTCATGAATAATTATGCTTAATATACAAATAAAAGAATAGCTCCTGCAGATGATTTCAGATAACTACTGGAACAATGAGTTCTGGAGGGGAGCAAGCTCTGTTACATGCTATAGAAATGTTGATCTGATTCCTTTCATTATCAGATTGTTACCACTGTTAAAAACCACAGATATTGTATTCTGATTGTATGCATTTCCTTATTAGGGCATGTCAGTTACTTCTGTTAAAAAATCCGTTTATTCTGACGTCGTAAATTTCCTGATCAGAGTTTACCCTCTTTAAAGTGATGGAGGTCCACTTGTGCGAAAGATACATCGATATGCATATGAGATTTCGTTTGTGCCAAAAATATGTAAATAGCACACAGTCCATGTCGACTGAGCATGTGACAAAGAATTTTTCTGTGACAATTCTATTTTGTCAATGAGTTTGTCTGTGGAGCCCCTGAAGGGACCTAATGGTGTCCGCTAATTAGATACCCAGAAATAAACTGTGTGGCTCCTGCCCAAGCATTGCTGCCCAAACAGCAGCTTCCTCCTTATGCCACCGAGGGAGGAGTAGCCAGTGGTTCCCCTGCCCCTTCCCCTCTCCCCCCTGCAGACGAGGATCATAACCATTCAGCACCCGACTCTACCTCCTTCTCGGTGAAGAAGTGCCGTGGCGAAACACTCAGGCAGCAGGACGAGGTAGCAGAAATTCTTGCCCCTATGTTGGTATGTCCAAATCCTCAAGGGGGAGATAAGGTTTGCTCATCTGACACTGTAGATGAAGGAGTTGAACATAAGAACATAAGAACTATACAAACGAGACGAGGCCATTCGGCCCATCAAGCTCGCTTGGGGAGAACTAAACTAATAGCTCAGAGTCGTTAAAATCTTATCTAGCTCTGATTTAAAGGAACCCAAGGATTCAGCTTGCACTACATTATCAGGAAGACTATTCCATACTCTACACGCTGCGTAAAGAAGTGCTTCCTTAAATCCAGCTTGAAATGTTCTCCCGCTAATTTCCACCTATGGCCACGAGTTCGTGTATTTAAACTAATGCTGAAGTAACTATTTGGTTGAACAGCATCCAAACCTGTTAGAATCTTATATACCTGGATCATGTCCCCCCTCAATCTCCTTTGCTTGAGACTGAACAGATTTAGCTCAAGTAACCGTTCCTCGTATGACATTCCTCTAAGACCAGGAATCATTTTTGTGGCCCTACGCTGCACCTTTTCTAAGGCCACAATGTCCTTTTTAAGATATGGTGACCAAACCTGCACACAATATTCTAGGTGAGGTCTCACCAAGGAATTGTATAATCTTAGCATTACCTCCCTTGACTTAAACTCCACACACCTGGAGATATACCCCAACATCCTATTGGCCTTTTTTATTGCTTCCCCACACTGGCGAGAATGGGACATGGAAGCATCAACATACACACCAAGGTCTTTCTCATGATCAGCTACCTTTATTTCAGTGACACCCATGAAATACCTGTACTTTATATTTCTGCTCCCTAGATGGAGTACCTTATATTTATCGACGTTAAATTTCATCTGCCAGGTATCGGCCCAGTCACTAATTAAATCAAGATCCCGCTGTAGCTGCTGAGCCACTAATTCAGTATCTGCTACACCACCCACCTTGGTGTCATCTGCAAATTTCACCAGTTTACTGTATATATTGGTATCCATATCATTTATGTAAATTAGGAACAATAGTGGTCCTAAAATCGAACCCTGCGGTACCCCACTATGAACGCAAGCCCACTGTGAGTTGAAGGACATTGCCAGTGACCTGCTGGACCCCAGGCAGAACAGGCCTCACCATGCGACAGCCCTTCAGAGACTGGTCCTCCTGCGCATGGACTGGGGCATGATGCATCAGTTTAAACAGGAGCCTGGTAAATCCTGCGAGTGCTACACCAAGCGACTGATGGCAGCATTCTCCAACTACAGTGGGATGGACTCCACAACGGACCGAGAGTGTATGTGATGTAAAATACACTAAGATAGGTAAAAACTCTTTTGTGGACTAAGTAAAACAAACATTTTATGTTCTAGTTTTCTTAAAACTACTGAAACAAATAATTGGCTACACTGCAGTTCCGCTGTTTTGTTTGGCACCCCTGCATGTCGTGCATTGTGTGGAAAAAACCTGAAGGCTGAGGAATGTTACGTAACACAGCTAGAATGTAAAAACTCTCTCTGGTGTAATTCACTGCATAAAACCAATGGTGTTAAGTGTGATGTCTTCTTCATAACACTCCCTGATGTTTGTGTCCGTGACCATGAGATAGGGTGGGCTGCTTTTCTTCCTTCCTTTGACTAGTATTCCTCCTAAATTGTTCATCTGTATTTGCTGCATTGGTACTTGATGTGCGTGTGCCTTGTGTCACGATCGCCATTTAACGGGAGCGGCGGACGGGCAGGAAACAGGCAAGGCAGGCAGGATACGGGGATTTATTAGGAACACGGGGTGCAGGAAACATCTCACGCAGACGGACTTCAATGACGGACACTGAACTCTAGTAAGACATGAACTCAAATAGACAGGACTGATTGAAAATAATCGGACACAGCTGGGTACGATCAGGGAAGCACACGTGGATAATCAGGGGGCGTGGCACACACGGTGGTCAGACTGTCCGGGACCTCCTCGGGGACTAGGGCAGGAAAGTCTGGAGCTGGGTCAGGGACAGGAGTGGGGCCAGGAACAAGAGCCCCAGGGGGCACAGTCATTTGAGGCGGAGGGAGCGCCTCGGGCGTGGGCTCTGGGGCCGCAGGGGGCAGCGGAGGCGGCTGCTCAGGAGCTACGGGCAAAGCAGGCGGCGGCTGCTCGGGCTCTGGGGCCGCAGGGGGCAGCGGAGGCGGCTGCTCGGGCTGCGCAGGAGCTATGGGCGACGAAGGCAACTGCTCAGACGCTGTAGCAGGAACCCAGGACTTTATGCTCAGCCCACTGCTGTTAACTCCGATGACTCACAACTGAGCAGCAATGCACATTTCGAATTCCATCATCAACATCAGGCAGATGACAAGACTGTTGTGGGTCTCATCAATAAAAACGGTGACTCAGCATACAAAGAGGAAGTGTGATGACTATCGGACTGCTGCAGAGCCAACAACCTGTCTCTGAATGTTGACCAAAGAGATGGTTGTTGACGTTAGAAGAACACAAAACACAGAGTGACCACTCTCTGCTGCACATCGATGGCTCATCTGTGGAGATCGTAGAGAGTACCAGATTCCTTGTTGTCCATCTGGCGGAGAATCTCACCAGGTCCTTCAACATCAGCTCCATAGTAAGGAAAGCACAGCAGCACCTCTACTCTCCACGGAAGCTCAGAAAAGCCCATCTCCCATTCTCACACTCTATTGGGGAACTGTTGAAAGCACCCTGAGCAGCTGCATCACGGTCTGCTTTGAGAACTGTGTCGCCTCAGATCACAAGTCCCTACAACAGATAGTGATGACAGGTGAGAAAATCATTGGGAGTATCGTGTTAGAGAAATATGTACTTTTTTTATCATCATTTTGCTAGACGCTTAGAAACAACACCCTGCCGCAGCTTGATCTTAATTGAGCAATAACACGTCTCAAGAACTGTCGCTTGAATATTTCCACCCCATATATGGTGACAAACAATGTTCAATGTCAGTTGCATATCCTGTTTGTGTACCTCAATAAAAGACACTGCGAGGGGAGTTACTCTTTCGAAGTTGGCTGAGTTCGACTGAGAGGCTGACACCTCGAGGTCAGGACCGGGCTTCCCTTTGTAAGGAAAAGTGGTAAAAATGTCCCAAGGTTCTTGGTTGATCATTTGAATGCAGACAATGTTAGGAATTTATGATCATGGGGGAAGCCAGGGAGAGAATGGGGGTTCCAGTTGGCACCACTATGGTGATAAGGATAAGATAAGGTGATAAGAATTGAATTACAATGATCATAAAAGTCTCCACCCTGTCCTGTCCCGTCCCTGTCTCAGGATCCTCACACTCCAGGGGGTCACTCTTTATATGTAAATTCACTCACAACACCTACACACAACACCTTGGTGGGGAGGGCCTTTTTGGGTATAAAGGGGGGTGAAGAACTGTCTTCAATTTGTATCTGAGCTGCCTTTCAGTACCCGGTGTGTCTCTACACTGTATTACATTGTATTATTTTTGCTGTTCAATAAACCATCATTTTGCTGAAACTGCGGAGACTCTGCAAGTGGATTCCCTACACCTTGCAGCAAGTAAAACGTCATCACAGCTGTCTGCGTTGTTCTGTGTTCAGAGACTGGTTTGTTTCCAGCGCATCTTCAGAAGAAGATAACCCTAACATATCTCTCCCCTCCATCACAGATATTCACACCACACACTGCATCCGCAAAGCCACCACCATTGTGGATGACCCCACCCACCCCTCACATTATCGTTTCACCCTCCTGCCTTCTGGAAATAGGTCCCGGAGCATTCGGGCCTTTACAGCCAGACTCAAACAGCTTTATCCCCCATGCCGTCAGACTACTGAACTCTCAGGGACTAATCTGATACCACACACACATACACTCATTAACACACTTTATTATTTAACTACTATTTTTTATCTTATTGTCGCCATGTTTACAGTTACTTTTATTTATTTTTATTGCTACCTCATTGGACAACCAAACTGCGCCTTCTCAGTACTGGGTTTACTGTGCTGTTTGTGCTCGTTGGTGTCAGTTGTCCTCTCTTTTTGCACTGTCCTGCAATGTTTGCACAGTTTTTGCTCATTATGCACCATACAGTATGTTGCTAGGTTGGTATGTGTTAGTCTTCTGTTAATTTAAGTAGCACCTTGGTCCGAGGGAAACAGTTTCTTTTGTAACTGTACTATACTCAACTGTGTAAAGTTAAAAATAACATTAAAGACCTACTTGACTTTTACTGAACAGGTGCTAAAGTGAAATTACTTGCTTCTGGGAAAGAACTCCAGCTGAAATTCTGTACAACAATTATGGGAGACATATGGGAAGGACGCGGTGTCAGACCTGCCCCAGTGGGACGAATGTGGTTTTCCTAGTAACAGCAGCTTCAGTCCCAATCAGATAAGCCAGATGCGTCTGAAATTAGAGGAACGGGATCAGACTGGTTGCTCAGGGACTAATGTGGTAGAACTAAAACAGAGACAAATTGGACGGTGTTTCAATTGTGGGAAAATGAGACAAAGCAGGCAGAGGAGATGCGGGTGGCAAAGAAGCATGAGATAAGGAATGCAGAGAATGTGGATGAGGGTGAGACTCCTGTGAAAACTGTGTATTGAAAATTAGGGCCATAGTATTGTCATCCATCCTGTCAGGGTATGGAAATACACTGAGGGTAAATGGCCTAATGCAGGAAGTGTCTTAATCCTATAACATCCAGCTGATTCAGGCTGTGGGGGACAGTGTAGTACTGCACTCTTCTGGCTGGGACCTTGAATAAATGAATGAATGTTACATTTATACAGCCCTTTTCTAAGATACACAAAGAGCTTTACAGAAGCACTGGGGAGCCACTTCAACCCAAACGTGAGGCAGCAGGAGAGGGGGCCCAGGCAGAGAGAACAGCCAACAAGACGGGTGCTTCCACAGACAGGACGGGGGCCCCGGCAGACCAACGCTGACGACTCCTGGGACCAAGTCAACAGAGCAGCTGTCGTCATTGTGACTCACCCTCATACATCCATCCATTGTCTAAACCGCTTATGCTACTGGGTCGCGGGGGGTCCAGAGCCTATCCTGGCAGGATCTGTGCACGAGGCAGGGAACAACCCAGGACGGGGGGGCAGCTCATTGCAAGGCACATTCACACACCATTCACACACACATGCACTCCTACGGCCAATTTAGCAAGAGAGAACATGCAAACTCCCCACACATGTGACCCAGGCGGAGACTCGAACCTGAGTCCCAGTGGTGGGAGGTAACAGTGCTAATCACTGCACCACCAAGCAGCCCCACCCTCATACATGATTTCTGATTCTTGATTTTAATCCCCTTTTCTGTTTTTGGCAACATATAAAGTGCTGTGAATGTCACTGTCAGATTGTCATATCATCCTCCAGTTGTCCCTTGTCACCCTGGATGCACATTGAGTGTTTGCTAAATATTTTATCTTGTAGTGTTCCTGATTTTTTCCTGTGTTTTAATTTGCAATTCTCAAATTTCATGACTGGCATCCGTGGGGACGATTAATTAAACCTGTTAACTCTGCACTTCAATTTCAAACTGTTGGTAACATGTGTACATATTTTTGTCTGATCTTTTCACCACCAGGTGGCGATATAGCAACTCCAGAGTTATTGATGGCTAGAACAAAAAAAACACAGTAACACAGAGGTGTAGCTAAAAATTCTGGGCCCCTGACAGAATGTCACCTTGCGCCCTCTGTCGAATTTTACATTCTGTGAAAGAGATTTGTTGAGCCATCTTCCAATGTAATCCAATCCAGCTCTTTATTTGAAAAGCACTTTAAACAACCTTATGGACCAAAGTGCTGCACAAAGGAATAAATAAAAACATTCACACACTTAAAAACGAAGTAAAAGAAATTTAATAAAAACCAAAACATTCAATGTGAGTAAAAGGCCATTAATAAAAATTTAAAAAAATCAATTAATTAATAAAGAAAAGGCTAAGATTAAAATAAGATTTACTATTAAAATTAACATCTCACAATGTGTCAAAGGTGAAGGAGAAGAGATTAGAAGAGATTTAAAAACGGACAGAGGGGATTCCTCTCTAATGTGAAAAGACAAGTCATTCCACATTTTAGGAGCTGCGACTGCAAAGGCTCGATCCCCTCTAAGCTCACGCTGAGTCTTAGGAACCGTCAGGAACAGCTGATCAGCTGACCTGAGAGAGCGGGTGGGGGTGTAAGGGTGAAGCAGCTCACAGAGGTCAGATGGAGCAAGACCACTGAGGGCTTTAAAAGCAAATAACAGAATTTTAAAATGAATCCTAAAATGTACGGGCAGCCAGTGGAGTGAGGCTAAAATGGGGGAGACATGCTCATATTTCCATGTGCGGCAGCATTTTGAACCTTCTGGAGGTGAACAATAGTGGAGCCTCTAACCCCAACATAGAGGGCGTTACAGTGGTCCAAACTAGTAGTGACAAAAGAGTGGATTACTGTCTCAAAGTGCTGCCTAGAAAGAATTGGCTTTATTTTGGCCAACTGCCTCAATTGTAAAAAGCTTGACTTGACAACTAACCTTATCTGAGTGTCAAACTTAAGGTTGGTGTCGACTTTAACCCCTAGGTGTGTGATGACTGGTTTACAATATTGTTCCAAGGAACCTAAAATTACAGTGGAGGTCAGAGGAGTGGAGTTACCAAAAACCAACACTTCTGTCCATTACCTCCCCACTTCCTTGTTAGTTACAATATTTGTTCTGCATTACTGTACTGCTTTGGAGCCTTTTGATATTAAGGTGAATAACACAGGTGAAAAATTAAGGTGAAAAAAGAGACAGATGCATTGACAGCAGTCGTGGCCACACTTTGGACTGGGAGTGTAAGAGCAAAGGAAACTGAATCCACTATGTTCTGTCCTGTAAATTTTTATTAAACACCACATGACACACATACGAGTCCTGTTTTAACTTTCAGGGCTGATGGTCTGCAGCCTGGCTTGTGTTCTACAGTGCAGCGCAGGTGCAGTCACTGTGCTGAGCCCGGCGTTATATTAATGACGCAGCCTTTCACACTGACCAGTGAGAAATAACCTTGAAAATGACTGTGCTCTTTGTGGTTCTCCTTTTTTCTTACCACCAAGCAAGAGACTAAACATATTTTCTACTTATCAGTTATCAGAAATCAGAAATGTCATGCAGTAATCAGAGGTTAGACAGCAAGAATGACTTTTGTATTTTTATCTTTTGTCAATCTTTTATCCAGCGACTACTAATTCTCATCGGGGTCTGGAGAGGGTGGGACCTGTCCCAGGAAGCACAGAGCACAGGCCTGCATGGGATGCCATTCCACACAAGCAAAAACAATTAAGATGGTCAGATTTGCCTCACTGTGTGATTTTGACTGAAAGATGAACTAAGCACAGTCTTGTGTGTATAAAAATGCGTAGATTCATTTAACTTTAACAATGAGATTCAGCAACATGACCTTATAGTGTTAATGATCGGTATCTTACTGGTATTAACTGAATTATGCAAAATTCTACATTATTCTATATTATTGCACCCAAATTGTTCATACTGACTAAATGTAATTACTGACATCCTGGACATACTGCTTTTTAGGTTTGAATTTAAAATGTTAGTAGACAAATTCATGCTGTCAATAACATCTCACTTGCTCACCCACTTTTAGATAAAAATACCCTTTGTGGTTTTTCTAGTGAAGCAGTGGGCCTGAGCTGAGGACCTGATGGTTGTGTGGTTTTCGCTCACTGAGAAGAGAGACACAAACACCCTGCTCTCAGTCGGTCAGTCTTCCTGTAAAATGCAGAGGTGAGACTGCTAGTGGAAAATTACTGACTGCAGCGTCAACAACACATATAAACAGCAGCACAAACAAAATGTTCCACAAATGCAGGACATCTGTATGCTTACAGCACACATCAGACACGCTGACCCTCAGCACTGAGCTCCTCCAGGCTCTGTGCTCTCCCTCTTCTCTTCAATTTCTACACAAATCACTGCTGCTCCAGTGAAGATCCTGAATTTTGCAGGTGATACTACTGTGTTTGCCATCATAACTGAAGGTGATGAGTCTGCCTACAGACTGGAAGTCGTACAGCTGACCATCCAGTTCTGAACTCACATTATCCCAAATGTCCACATGCTTAGACTCCTCTCATCATCAGGGAGGAGCGTCCCTTGGCACTGTAGAGTAGATGGATGAGAGCAGGCTGATAACAAGGCTGTCATCAATTTTATGTGACACCTCTCACCCCCCCAGCAGACTATGGAGGCCCGTAAGGGCAGCTCCTTCAGTAAGAGACTCAGACACCCGGCGTGTGACAGAACGGTACCGCAGGTCATTGGGCCCCACAGCAGTCAGGCTTTATAATCTGCACTCTGCTCATTGAACTTTTCCCCTGTTCACTGTCTTCTGATACAGTTTCTATCTGCTGCTGATCTGCAATATTGTTCCTCCTTATTCACTGATGTGCAGTGTTGCATTGAGCCAGTGCATTATGCCCTGTGTGGCAGCTTCCTTTGGGAGGCTAATATCTGGCACATGAGCAATAATGTTACATGCAATAGGATTGTGTATAAGTTAAGGATTGTGTATAAGTTAATTTTAATATTCCTATAATATTCCTCTGTATGTAATATATTCTTATTTTTTGTTTCTATTATTACCCTATATTTATATATACATCCATTTATTTTACATTCATAATGATGTTGTTTGTTGTTTTGTGCCCCACTGCTCTTGTAACAAGCCTCAGTCTTGACTCTCCCTTTTAAGGTCTTGGCCTTAAATCACACTCGATATAGGTGGTGTCGTCCCCATCACCCTGACCAGGATACATGCTGTAAGATTAATGGATGGTGTTTATCTGTGTGATGAAAAAGAATGTGAATAAAACAAAAATGTACCATTATAAATGGGAGCCCTAGGATGTGTGGTGGTTAGAGATGTGGACTGATGAGAATTTTGCTTTTCTAAAGTTCTGTTGTGAAAACTGTACATTCCGTTCCATGTACAGTAGTGATATGTAGCAATCATGTGCTCCAGTCAAATGTCCAGCTGCATGAATAATAATGGTGGCTTGTTTGGATAAAATAACTTAGGCTGAATACTTGAAAGCGTGACCTGGGTGAGGTAGAGAGGAAACAGGGTCTTACAAGAAGCAGATATTGTTCTGTCTGTGTGGTTTTTACTCTTTGCAAAGTGAGTCCAGCACAGTGCAGTCAGTGGGTCAGTCTTCCTGAGCTGCATCTAACCAGTGGAAACATCTGCAGCACTGCAGAGAAGCACTCAGCAGACAAACAAACCCAAACAGCTTACAGCTGTATGTCACTTTTGGACAGAGGTGGACAAAGTACACAACTTCACTACTTGAGTTAAGTATAGATACTCCTCGTCAAATAATACTCAAAGTTTTTCAGTTAATTTTTTACTTCAGTTAAAGTACTGGAGTATTTGCATCTAAAAATACTTAAGTATTCAAAAGTTTTAAATGCAAGACATTTTTCAGAACCTAATGACTCCTGAACACCCCACTGAATACACTGACTGGCTTGTACATCTTGTAGAATAAAAAGCTTGTGGAATATGATACAATGACTATAGAAACACAACTGACATAACAAAAGTACAGCCATTGTCATTTTCATCTTATTTAACACCCCCCACCCCACTCACACAAAAGAGCATGGTAGTGTTCTTACAGAGCCGTAGCAGTGTGTGTGTGTGCATGTGTGCATGTGTGTTTGTGTGTGTGTGTGTCTATGTGTGTGTGTGTTTGTGTGTCTGTGTATGTTTGTGTGTGTGTCTATGTGTGTGTATGTTTGTGAGCCAAGTAACAAGACAGGGAGCAAGAAACAAAACTCCTCTTTCTTAATTATCCACATCGTTATTAACGACACAGGTATATATACAGGTACATATACAGGTACATGTATATACTCAAAAATACATCCAGAACACACAATTAAATGAAAAACGTAATTTAAGAACACTTGAAATTTTCATTCAGTTTCTTTCATCTGTTTAATATAATCGATCAGTCCCTGTGCGTTTGCCCCAAACCATTCAGCATGGTACACAAGGGAGACAAGTAAGCATGTGTGACATCAAAGAACTGATTGCAGCAACTCAGCCTTTCCACAACATTAAAGCCGCTTATTCCCCCCCATGCCATGAAGAAATAATCTCTGTGGCTCCCCTCTCCCCCTCCCTCAGCCCCCAGTCTGGCTTGAACATTTGCACTTCCAGTAAAAATGCGCCCCAAACACACTGACACCAAACTCAGCACCGGTACTCCGTAAAATCCCGTGATTCAGTCTCAGAAGCACTGGCTCCCCTGCCCTCCTCTGAACATTATTAAAGCTACACCCTGAACACTCTGTGTGACTGACATGAATGAGAAGCATCTTTATTCATAATCTCTGTAGCGGAGGTCAGAATACAGAGTGTCATTATTCCCGTCTTTCTTCTGTCTCCTGGGTTTTGGCTTCTTAAGGTTCAGGGCAGCGTAATTCAGTGTGTCCTCGTCATGGCACTGTGGAGACAAAGATGGCAGAATTGGATGGATCAAATCGGTTTGCTATTACCTATTTTCACAAATAGCACTTAAAATGCTGATCCCAGGATGGAAATCAGTCTGAGGTTCATTTGTTTTACTGACGATTTGTAATTTGAAATATTTATTACATACTTGCTTGCGTGACCATTCCACTTTTGATATATCACTGTTCTTTTCATCTGTTTAAAATATATAACACATCAATATATTATTTAATTTCGCACGGTATCATACCGTGGTCAGATAACATTCCGAATTTTCAAGCAATCAACATCCTTTTTGTCTCAAAAATGAAAGTAAAAATGACTTCTGTCAATTTAAGTGTGCATGTTTGGATACGTGTCATTTGTTCTCATATATCATATATAATAAAATTGCTATAAAGGAGATCTTGGTAATAAAAGTTATTGATATGCAACTTATTGCAACATGTATATTTCAATAGATTTTGCAAAATATGAAAGATATAATACAAAAATGTAAATCTTACAGTACAAAAAGGTTTATATAAATAAGGTGAGATTTAATAATGGATTTTAAAACTGTATTACCTGCAAGAGTGGTTTTAATATGAAAATGTTATCTATCATAAAACAATTTTATATTTCTATAATTTGTTAAAATCTACATTTTGTCCTTCTGAGTGCATAAAGCCGGGCAGCGTACCTGCACAGTGTGTACAGGTCAGTTTACATCTTATACAAATGAGAGCAACGTTCAGAATAATGCTGCAAGATAAAACTATCAGCAAGCCAGAGTGAAGAGGATCCAGCAGCTTCTGAAAGCCTGTAACAAAGAGATAGATTTCAGCATAATGATATAGAGACACATTTCCCATTTGCTTACATTACATTAGTTAAAGATCAAATCGATAACACATTACAGCAGTTGTTTTGTAAATAGTCCATTTTTAACATGAACTTCTAGTATTTTGCATTTTAACAATTTATATTAATATTTGAAATAATTATTAAATTAGGCTCCGGACCCCCCGCGACCCAATAGGATAAGCGGTTTGGAAAATGGATGGATGGATGGATATTAATATTTGAAATAATTATTAAATTAGGCTCCGGACCCCCCGCGACCCAATAGGATAAGCGGTTTGGAAAATGGATGGATGGATGGATAATTATTAAATTAACATCTGTGTAATTTAATTTAAGCACTTAAATTAGAAAATTCATTACATTAAAAAAAGAAATAAATGTCTTAATAGCAGAATAAGCTAAATAAAACTTTGAAGCAGATATACTCTCCACACTGGGTGCTACCATCTATATCCAGCTGTGTGCCGTTCCCAAACAGCATCTCCCCACACTGGGTGTTACCATCTATATCCAGCTATGTGCCGTTCCCAAACAGCATCTCCCCACACATGGCCACAGCGCAGTAGTAAGTCCCAGCATCGGAGAGGCTGAGGTTCCCCTTGGGGAGGCTGTAGACGCAGCTCCGTGTAGGAGATCCAGCCTCAGGGCTCTTCTCACACTCATCACTGCTGTTTCCATGGCTGTAAATGACTCCAGGAAGGGATTCTCCTGATCCATGTCTGAACCAGTAAACACTGTGTTCTCCTGCACAGCTCCCAGTCTCTATCGTACACTGCAGGCTCACAGAGTCTCCTGGCTGCAATGTGTCAGACACAGGCTGCTGTACCACAGTCCTGCTGTTGGAGTCTTTACCTGAAAAGCAAAATAGTCATGATGACAGCCCTTTGAGAATAACAATGGAAAATACAGATCCTCAAAAATTGTTCTTACAGATTTTTGGGAACTGAATCGATGTTCTTCTAGCCATCCAAGAAATCAGTAACTTCTTGGAGAACAGCTGACATTCTTCTCTCTTTTTATTGTATTACTGCTTATTAGTATATATCAGGTAACACTATACATTAACTGCACCTACATAATACCTAAATAAAAATTATATGATAATAACAAACATTATAATCATATAATGTCTTGTATTAATGTATGAAGGTAGATGAATATAATTAATTTCAATTCAAAGAAATGAAGTGTGTAAAGTGTACTTTATATTTTCATGATTTTCGTGACTTTACTTTTGGTTTATGTTGCCCCTTTTCCACAGGAAGGTATTTATTGTTTTTGCATATTTAGCTCTTGATGTGTTTTGGTATTTTTGAGCATTTTGCTGTAGTACCTGCATAATTTAATTCAAGAGCCGAAGAGCTGTTTGCCCATTACTAGTTTGTCTATCTTTTAACATTAAAGAAAAAGTATACATAGTAAAAGGAATTACTTGGTTTCGTAGTTCCTCCTATTTATTTTCTTATGCACACAAAAGTAAGTTTTTCCGTTCAACCATAGCACTACAGCGAAAAGCAAAACGTCATGGCAAATACAATTATGCTTTATTCCAATACACATTGCTAATTTTTCATTATTATTACATTTATTCAGCATAATATCTTCAAAGGTTTCATGATTTAATTTGCAATCTTCTGGCCTGAAATCTTTTCCTGCTACACTGAAGACTCTCTCAGCGTGTGCAGAGAAAGCTGCAGCCAAAGGGTTGGCATCCTCTGATAAACATGGTTGGTTCAGGTATCGGTGACATTATGTGAACCTTTCATGGCAGGAATAGGGACTAGTTTGACTTTTGATGCAGGAAAAGTGTTTGGGACGTTTCTTAGGTTAGAAACTGCCGTCACTGCAGCCAACACTGACTTTTAAGGAGAGACACTCAGCTCTTCCTATGAGCAGATCCACCATGGTGCACAAAATGACAGTATAATTATTATTTTAGGTGACACTTCAAATGTTGCATTATTTCATTCTTTACAAAACGACATTTTTATAACAATGATGTATAACAATGTTAATGTGTTTATGTATAATTCATATTTAAATTAAAGTTCATATTTTAGTTAAAAGCTACACCTACAGTACGTATATGAACTTGAATTTGAATCCAAACCCTTTTTCGTTCTTCTTCTTTAAATTCAAATATAAATTTCAATGCCACAACCTGTTTTCAACCACAATTCAAATGTAATTCAGATTAACAAAATGAACTGAAATTCAAGTTCATATATGTATTCAAAATCCTGAATTTTAGGATACGTATTTGAGAATTTCATTCTCAAATCAGTTCTGAATGGTGCACATCCCTAGTTCATATGTTAAATCATGCATTTTTTTTTTCAGAGTGAATACACACTGACTGCTCAGATAAATAACGTCAAAAATAATTTTCTTTTGTTGCTTAAGATTTTTGCACAGTCCTATACTGTATATAACAACTCAAACATTTTTTTATGTTATTTGTTTTAAAGAGGCTGCAATGTGTAACATTAACATCTGTATAAAGAGAAGGTTAGGCTTTTGGCTGACAGCAAGCAAAATGCAACAAATTGTATAATAATAATAATAATAATAATAATGAATGATTTTTGTTTGATGTTTAGAAAAACATTTATGGAACAAAGCAGACAATAAGGTATCTTTGCTAATTTTATATTGACAAACAACTAAACTGTCAAAATTATTTTGCAGGGAATAATCTTACTGACATTATAATAAAGCAAATATGAAAATAGTTGGAATCTCATTTACCTGTGATTATGACAAAGGTTCCATTCCCGAAGGTGACCTCATGAAGAAACACAGCAGCACAATAATACACTGCAGAATCTGACGGCTCCACGTTAGAAATAGTGAGGTTAAAACTCCCCTCTGCATTCAGTAAGGAGTAACGTTTTATGCTTTTATATTCCTTGTAAAATTCACCAGGTACGTAGAGAAGTGCTTTCGCCATGGGCTGGGGCTTCCGACCAACAGCTTGCTTAAACAAAGTAACAAAAGTTGTTTCTCCTTGACAGAAGCATGTCAGGGTCACACTGTCTCCAAGCTGAACCCTCATCAGGTGACTGGGCTGAACAACATCTGTAGTCAGTGCAGTGTCTGCAAAAACAGAAAAACAAAAAAAATCATAATCAAATAAGACATATAATAGTAATCTAAATAACTATTAACTATGATGCAGATTAAATGGCCAAATTCCACTGATCACATCATACAGATAAATGAAAATATTAAAATCCCAAAATAATTTATATTATAGGGCCTTACTAATGAAAATGAGAAGACCAAAGAGTCTGAACATTTTTGTGCTTCCACTGTTTAGAATAAACTGCTCTGCTGCTAAGTGAGAGATCATGGTCGTGGTCGGGATGAAAGGGCAGGAAACAGAGAGGAAACAGAGAGACACACATCAGGCTGATCTGATTGGCTGTTCACATGGGAACTTAAGTAACAGTGAAAAAGCATTTTAATGTGCACTTACATGACGTTTATTAATTTACTCCTTAACATCCAGTTAAAATGAGAACAATTAGATAAACAGGAGCAGATACTGAGCATATAAAGTTCTTTGTACAGAGTGCTGAGATACTGTGGGAGAGCATTTGCTAATCATCTCTCTCAGACAAGCTCAGCACAGTATGAGTCTGTTATCTATCTGATATTAGACAGTCTCTCATACAGTAATAATAATTGATACTTTATTGGTCCCTGTGGAGAAATTGTCTTAACTTCTCTCTCAACTTGCTCTCTTTTTTTTAGAGTAAACAGAGTAAGTTGTCTGCGAAGGGCAGCCACCCATAGTGATGCCCAGTGAGCTGGGGGTTAAGGGCCTCGCTCAAGGACGCAGAGATGTGCTGTGGCTGGGTTTGAACCAGCGACCATCTTATTACAAGCACACAGGCATTAGATCTTCTAATCACACTTAAAAGGCAGATTAAATGTTCTTTCCACCATGCAAACAGAATGTAAATTGTAGCTTTACTGCTTAGATTTACATTCACACATTTGCATTTAAAACAAGCATTTTAAGTGATGTACATGAGAGTAAATGGTGAATCAGTTTATTTGCCACTCTACACATTACATTGGCGCCCATTATAAGTAACTGTACAGTGACATTGCAGTTCCTCAGTTGCTTTGATGCATTTCTGGAATCACCCTTAACATCTGCAAAACTGTAAGTGCATTTCCCAAAACAATTCGTGCAAACAGCACCACACAGATGGACTGTCTACAAAAAAAGTCATAGAGGCCACCAGCAGCCCGAATACCACACCGTAAGGCCGTATGTTAGGATGCTCTCTATGGCAGAGCGGTAGGAGGCCACCAGCAGCCCGCATACCAGACCGTAAGGCAGCATGTTAGGATGCTCTCTATGGCAGAGCAGTTGAAGGTCCCGATCAAGAAATCCGACAAGTTTCCCCAATAAGCCAGTAACCCCGCTTCATAGAACAGGCCACAGGACTGGTTTTGGTGAGATAGTCCGAGTAGTAGGTAGAAATCAGGATGGAGACTGAGTGTGGGTCTAACAGGTGAGCAGATGTAGGACAGAATGTAGAGCCCTCTGGTGGAGTGCCTGTGCATGACTGAATGTATGGTTTGGGTCTGATGGTCTGAATAGTTGGTAGAAATAGGCACCTTCCTACCTGATGTGGTAGGTCTAGATAAGGGGTCACCAACATGGTGCCCCAAGGATGCCCCCAATGACCACATGAGTTGCCCGTGGACCTGTTCTATAAAATAGCACAACTCACCAGCGAACATCATCTAAAATTTAATTTTGTCCTGTTTCTAATCTATCACATTTGCATTTATATAGATTTGAAATTGAATATAAAAAAGCATTTAAAACATGTTTATCATGCATGAAGTTTAGACATGTTTAGGAGGGCGTTTAAAACTGATATCAAACTTCGTATGGCTCAGTACCCGTGAAGTAGCTCTCCGTTTTAAAAAGGTTGGTGACCCCTGGTCTAGATCTTGCAAGTTTGTTTGTACTGGCTGTGTGAACATACTGTAGCACTGTTAAGAATATGCAACACAGCCTGAGTTGGGGATCTGCTGTATGCATCAGTAATATAATGCTTTGTCCTTTTCTAGGCTGTTCATTAAGACATAAAGCCTGAAAGTTTTCTGAATGGCATTAATGAAATTGAGCACTGCCCCCACCTGCTGGCCAATTTATTAAAACATTGAAATCGCTGTCTGCACAGGCTGACGTGTCATTTAAGTCTGATAATTTTCTATGAGTCAAACGGCAAGAAAATGACAAGAAGTTAAAAACATGGAGTTAGATGAAGGAGAAAAGATTACAAATTTGAAGATTATGAAATCAGGACATGTCAGCTAAGTCAGCCAAGGTGGGTCTTAAACATATGGACGGAAGTATGAGCGCTAAACTTAAACGGGTTCACTTGTAACCGCTGCCACCAAATTTCGTTAAATTGCTGGGGAGGTCCAGATACATGAGACAGGAATAGAAGGATTATTCTTTATTAATATACAGACGAGGGTTACAACCCTCCCTAGGGCAATAGAAGGGGATACCTGCCACGGGACATTCTAAAACGCTTAATGTGAAAATGCGTAACGCAACTTAATGTATTAAAACAGTCACCACAAATCACCAAATTTCTCGCGAATGTATCTGGCCATAAAGACTTACCTGACAAGAAATCAAAACCGAAATGCTAGGAATATGGACTTTAAGCCTTTTCTTTATGGGCGTCAATGGAGGGGAAAACGCTTGACGTAAGATGAAGTCCATATTCCTAGCATTTCGGTTTTGATTTCTTCCCTGGCATGGGTGACGGGTACACCACGTTCCCAAAGCCACGTTAGCCTCGAGCGAACTGCCCGGAGAAACCGCTCACACCAGCGCTGCAACCCGATCTCCTCCCCTTTTAAACACACATTTCTATGGCGTTAAATTAGTGCCAAAAGTCGTGCGCATAAAAACAGAAAATCCATGCTCTCTACGCGCTCGCGATTGCACAGCACTCACTCACTCGCTCGCCGTTAAATTAGGGCCAAAAGTCGAACCACGCGCGTGCGTGTGCTCGAGTGCTGAAAACCCATCCCCTCTACGCGCTCGCGTCTGCACAGCACTCGCTCGCTCGAATTTCCCGCTTCGTCTTACCGTATATAAAAGAATGGGCCAATGTACGGTAAATTGCATTGTGAATAAAATTTCTTAATACAACATCACAAAGCCAATTTAATAAATTCAAATCCTGGGAAGAACGCTCCTCAGATATTAGTTCTCGGGTTAGTGTTAGCAGACTATAGGCGAAACCACCTTAAGTGCTATCTGTTAATGTTTATTAAATTAGCATTAAAATGGAGAGGTTTATAATATCTTTTGTCCTTGTAGCTGCTAAATACACTCATTATTAAAGCCATAAAGTTGTCTGCCTACTACATTGGAATCTCCACTGAGTAAGTGTTTTTGATGGATTTTATTTAACTTTATTATACTCTGGTCCTTAGATCTAATGTCATACTTCTTCACTTATATTGTTTGTGAAAAGGTTTACCACGGTCAAACAGAGCAGCCACTACATCATCATACATGAACAAGCACCTCACAAAACAAAAACATTTCATTTTCATAATTAAAACTTTTGAATGGTAGGCCTAGTGTGTGGATCAGAGACAAGATCTTGACACCTCATTAACTATAATTTGTTCTGTGAACAGCTCAGATACCACCTTCTCGAAAGTCTTCTGCATAAAATAGAAATAGGATTCAGCGCGACTCCACTAAATTTGGATTACCTGGAGTTCCTTTGTCATCAGGAGCTGTATCTTCTGCAGGCCCTGTCTAATCACATTGAAGTACCTCCTGCTATCACCCTGGCTTTGCAAGAGCTCTTTGACCTTGTGAGGGCACATCTGGAACGTCCAGCCCCATGTGTCACACAGGAAGTCGCTGCCACCAATAGACGACCCAAGATTTTGATTGAAGAACAATGTTTGAAAGAAATGCTCCATACTCAACTTCCTGTGCCTTGCATAGCCACACTGATGGGTGTTTCAAGAAGAACAATCTTAAGAAGAATAAAAGAGTATGAGCTCTGTGTTAGGGAACTTGACAATTTGGTTTCTTCTGTCAAGAATGATCTACCAAATGCAGGCTACAGGATAGTCAATGCAGGCTGCAGTCAATGGGCTACAGGGTTCGGTGGAGAAGAGTTGCAGCCTCCATGCATAGGGTTGATTCCATGCGCATCATATAAAGGTTGTCAAGTCTTGGCTGTGTTGTACGCAGAATGTACCAGGGCCTTTGTCTCTAGTACACGTGGACACAAACCACAAGTTGATCCGGTTTGTATTACCAGCAAATTTATTTGGAGTAAACCCTGGGTGGATTGGTGTGAGGTGGTGGTGGGGCTTTGGAGAAGATTTCCTGCCGATCAACACTAGCAACTTATATCTATCTGTCATGGAGGTCTCGGGACTCACAGATATTCAGAGACATGTGGATAGTTTACCAGTGGTTTTCAGCAGGAAATAGTTATTACTACAAATTGTCACCCCCCCCCCGCCCCCCACAGAAACTGGATCTGGCTATAGTGGGAAAATCTTTTTTTTTTTTTTATTTGTGAGAACTTGAAAGCAAAACAAAACTTGGAAAAAATATATGCTCATTCACCAATTTTCTAATCTGGGGTCTAAAGTGGTCAGGCTTGCAAGTGTATTTGGTTATTTGTCTATCCTAGCCTGTTGCAGTGTATATTTCCTGTATATTTTGCATGTAAAAAATGTTGTTTGTTATGTCAGTGCTTAATATTATCATGTAGTCTTCATGAACTTTCTTCATCTTGGCCAGGGACTGCATTTGAAAAGTAGCCACTTGACTAAAATTGGCACATTTTCAGAAATGCCAGCAACAATACTGATAATGAACACCCCTCTAACTGACTCTCAGTTGGTTTAGAAAAAAGACTTTTAAGAGAAAAGAAAGCCTTCCTTTGGTTTTGCATTTTTCTCTTTTTTGTTGGCTGTGCACAATATATTAGAAGAATACCTTACAATTATATTAGTTAAGAAATAACAGATTGCGTATATACAATATTAAGGTGATAACAACAACCCTCACTGTCTCTAGGTGCTGCTTCAGACAGGGCATTCTGCAGCAGGGACACCACCCGTCGTGCAGCATCCAGCAAATCTCCCTATCACAACAGCCCACATAACAGAATAACATTAGTGTATGATTCAGTAGGGCTAGTCCAGGTCTGGAAAGTAGTTGGGCCAGATTTTTAAACCAAGAAATTTAGCTGGGCCAGACATTTTCAGCGGCCCAGTAAGCAACAGGTAATGGCATTTTAAACAAACACAAATCAAGGTACATTATTTTAAAAAACTACAACTGAACAGAATCTGAGAGCAATATTTTTTTTCACTTCTGAAATGAGAAAAATATTTTGGTCGTATCTGACCTAGACGCATCCCAAAGAAAAAAAATGCCTATTAGATGGTAAACAGACATAAAGAAAAAGGGAAAAATCGTCTATAATCATCATCCGCTTATACTGTGGTGATCCATTTCACCCACACAGGCATGATCACCATTAGCGGTTTCCACATTATTGTCGAGGTGACTATTCACTTTACCTCTGCTTTCTCCGACATCTTCCTGATTCTGCCGCCAACAAGGGGCTCATAGGGTGGAGACTGAGGGTGTTAAACAGACCAATCTTTTGTCACTGAATGCAACAAATAATGTATTTATCTGTCAAAAGTCCAGCACCAGGAAAAGCAACAGAGTGACAGTAGAAACTGTAATAATAATGGAAGTGCGCCGCCCTACAGGGAAGGAGGAGTGATGGGAGTCCCGGTGGTGGCTAAGCGCGCGTGGGGAGAGGCGTCGTACTGTGAGGCTTCATGAACTTCCGATGGGGCAGTGCTGTCATACAGCGGGGAGCCTGAGAGGGGCACTGTGGCCAGGTGCGAGAGCCCTGGGTAATGAGTTGTAGAGCTGCACAGTGTCACGATCGGGTACAAGCAGGCAGGCGATCGTGCGGGCAAGGCGTGCAAGGAGCAAGCGGACAGGCAAAAACGGGAGTTTAATTAGGAAGCGCGGACGGGGAAACATCTCACGCATACAAACATCAATGACAGACACTGGACTCAGGTAAGACACGGACTGAAATACACAGGACTGAGCAAATTAACTAGATACAGCTGGGTACAAATCGGGAGAAAACACGTGGGTAATCAGGGGGCGTGGCACACAGGAGGAGCGGACGAGCCGGGCATGACACGCAGGAACTGAGAGCCCAAGCTGTTGGACATTCCACTGGACTAGGAGACTGGGGTGAGTGAGGAGGAGCTCATTGACCACAAACTGGGATACTGGCTGTGTGTGAGCAATGGGGTGGAGATTAAGGAAAGACGTTAAATCAGCATGCAGTGTTGCCTGGAAACAACAACAAATATACTAGTGTCACTGTACTAAAACAATATCAAAATAATGCCTATTTTTTATTCATTTTACTTGTAGAGTGCAAAGTACAAAGGAAAACAAAGAGTAACTATGGCGAAATAAATCAAAGCATGTCCCAGAATGATGGGCCTGAATGGATCAGGACAGAAGAAGGCGAAAGTCCTGTTAACGAGGTGAGACGATGCAGACACAGGCCAGGATGTGGGTATAGGCGAGAACAAGAGGGAAGACGGGGGCCCGAGACTCAGCATGGGGACAGGTGGGGGAGGGGAGGCACGGGCTCACCTGGAGCTGCTCCCGGAGGTGCCGCTATGACTCATGGGTAACATGCCGGAATGGGACGGCACCTGTAGGCTGGACCAGTTGTCATGGGAGGGCAACATGGACAGACAGGTAGACGAGCTGTCTGAATAAGCAGCTGCAAGTATAAAACAATAAATGAAGCAGGTATGTGGTGGGCAGTGTTACAGCGTCCTTAATATGGTCAATACAGAAAAGGCATGTTATCATGTTATGTATATACTGCCTCCAGTTACTTAATGCCTAACTTTAATACATTGATTGATTTGTTCACTGCTGCAGCCTGTGTCAACTTTCCTTTCAGACAGATGTAAAGTCCATTCTGTTTTTGTTCTGTGTAGTTTTTTTTGAACAGCATATGGCTGAATTCTGTTAAACCTCAGACTGAAGAAAATTGTGTTAATTGAAAAGCAAATATCAAAAACTCAGTCTGCAGGAATGTTTTTCTAAATATTTCTGTGGACTTTTGGAAATTTCACGAAATTCCATTGCTCCATTACATAAACACTGAGTGAGATTTCATTCCCATTACTGCAACGTATGAAGAGGATTATGACTTATTACTTTAGGTTATCGGACTGAGTGAGTTTTGGAAATTTGCTCTTCGATAACTGAAGCAGTGCTGTGAATGCAGAGGTTATATGCGTCGCATATCAACAGAACTGTATGTTTATGTCTTGTCTTAATTATTTTGATTAAATGTCTAACTATTCCCAATATGTGTGAACATACTTGGCCAAATAAAGCTGATTCTGATTCAGTCAGAGGGTAATCGTCGGTGTGCTGTACTATCGTGGTGACCCACACAGAGAGCTTAGGACCATGATTTCAGTGTGTGCTTGTGTGAGGGGACAGGCAGGGCGGCGGCTCACTGGGTGATGCACTCCTGTGGGTATAGGGGCTGGGATAGGGGGCGGAGCAGTTACTCCTCAAGGAGGAGTAACAGTCACAGCCGTGGGGGGAGGAGAGGGAGAGGGTGCTCCCAAACTGGGGGTGTGGGTTTGATGAAGAGCAGAGAGACCCTGAGCCTGGGATGAACCAGCTGCCTACTGAAACGAAAGCGGATAAAGACAGAAACTAGAACCTCAAACTAAACAACACAAACAACAATATCAAGTTATATTCAATCATTAAACCGTTATATATTTAATCTAAACAATAGTAATAAATATCGTTCCGATTCAAAATATCATTTACGGGTGAATCTTATGACTTGCATTGGGAAACAGGAAACGGGCCAAGCTGCAGGGCCAGTTCAAAGGCATAGTGCGAGGCGCCCAGAAAGGGGGCGAGGTCTGGGCGGAGTCAGCTAAAGAAGAAAAAGGCCTGACCTTTTTCTGGATGCTGTGGACTGTGTTTGTGTGTGAGCTGCAGCTGCATGTTCCTTACATTTTTTTTATTAACACCAGCACCGTGAGGTTTGGCCTGGACTGGGTCCTGTCCTGCACGGTTGAAGACATGTTGACTGATGGTCAGCCCGTGTTCTGTTGGATCCCACAGAAAGGAAATGGGAATCCCGTTTGGATCGGATGCTGACAGTTGAAAAAAAACTCATGTCTGTGTGTTATGAAAGAATATCAATAAATGTTTCCGAAAGGGGATGACTCATTTGGTAATTATTTACGGCTTATGTTATGGCTGAGAAATTTACAGTCTTTACTAAAGTCTGACTTCTTTCGAGTCACCTTTAATATAGATTGGACACTCTCTATGCTATGTACAATACTTATATAGATGGTACATGTTTACTTGCTTGCACAGATGGTTGATTAGGTAATTAGTGTAAGTGTGTGTGTGTGTGTGTGTGTGTGTGTCCAATCGCATGTATGTCCAAGGTCCATAGTAAGTAATATACACTGATCAAGAGATGCCTGAAAGTGGATGAAAGAGGACATTAGTGGGTGTATCACTTAGTGTAACGGGTGCAGGAAAATGAGCAGGACTGCAAGCCATATAATGACCCACTGTCCTTATCTAGCTCTTAATACAGTATGCATACAGTGATGTATCTACAATGGACAGCTACTATAAGCAGATAGCACAGTACAGGTGCTTAATCTGTATGCTATTTCCATCCATCCATTGTCCAAACCGCTTATCCTACTGGGTCACAGGGGGTCCGGAGTCTATCCCGGAATCAATGGGCACGAGGCAGGGAAGAACCCAGGATGGGGGGCCAGCCCATCACAGCTCACACTCACACACCATTCACTCACACATGCACACCTACGGTAAATTTAGCTACTCCAATTAGCCTCAGCATGTTTTTGGACTGCGGGGGGAAACCGGAGGAAACTAGCAGCTTTGTGTGGTAATTGTTTGTATTAAAAACACATTGGATCAAGTCAAATTATTTTTATGAAGAATTAACATCTAAAAGCTGCTAGTAGACCGTGGGAAAATAATTTTTCTATTTTCTTTCAAAAGTAGGTATTGCAATTTCCATCATATGTAAGAGGGCCTGCCCATCAGAGTAATGTACATCCTGTGACATGTATTGACTATCAAGACAAACTGAAACACGGTGTATTAGGCTGTCAATGAGTACTGGACTAGGGTGAAAAACTGCCTGATAATCTACCTATTAACTAGAAGAGTACAAACTGGAGACGGATCCCCTAATACAGAGGGATTAACGTCTGTGCCACATCCAGAACCATTCAGTGTAGGAGTCTGGTGGTTCTACTGGATACTGACAAGTACCCAGCCCCTTTGTTCCCTCTGATAATCATCAGTCCTCCTCTGAATGCCTTCACCACTCTATTCCTGAATAGGTACACATTTAAATATGCTAGCAAGATCAAGGTATTGGGATAACTGTTAGGTTCGCTGTTCAGAGAGTTGCAGTGAAAACCATCATACACAGTGGCCCTTTCTGGATAAGATTACCTCCCTCTGATCTAACAGGTCAAGATCAAAGCAAGGTGCATTGCAATGTCTGACACCCAGCACACTACAGCATATAAAATACAGGTATCCATCGCCTTCCGCATTTGGAACCAGGACCACTTGTTGCAAGTCAATTTGGGCATATCTCAAGTTATACGAGAGAGGCAAGACATTAAGGACAGTATACACAGTACTGAAATAATAATGTACATATTAAACCACAGCACTTAATAAACAGATACTGCACTTACATTTCACAAAAAAAAAATAAAGCACAGATTGCACTAAGAAATCAAAAGATGCATGTGCTAGCAAACAGTGGGAGCTGAGGAAGAAGCAGTGGTGAAATACTTTATTGTACAGTACAGTAAGTTTCTTTTTATAGAATGAAATAGCATACAGGGGGCGGCATGGTGGTGCAGTGGTTAGCACTGTTGCCTCACACCTCTGGGACCCGGGTTCGAGTCTCTGCCTGGGTCACATGGGTGTGGAGTTTGCATGTTCTCCCCATGTCGTCGTGGGGTTTCCTCCCGCAGTCCAAGAATATGCTGAGAATATGCTGAGGCTAACTGGAGTTACTAAATTGCCCGTAGGTATGCATGTATGAGTGAATAGTGTGTGAGTGTGCCCTGTGATGGGCTGGCTCCCCATCCTGGGTTGTTCCCTGCCTCGTGCCCATTGCTTCCGGGATAGGCTCCAGACCCCCCACGACCCAGTAGGATAAGCGGTTTGGACAATGGATGGATGGATGGAAATAGCATACAGATCTTATAAGCACCTGTACTGTGCTATCTGCTCATAGTAGCTGTCCATTGTAGATACATCACTGTATGCATACTGTATTAAGAGCTAGACAAGGGTCATTATATGGCTTGCAGTCCTGCTCATTTTCCTGCACGCGTTACACTAAGTGATACACCCACTAATGTCCTCTTTTATCCACTTTCGGGCATCTCTTGATCAGTGTATATTATTTACTATGGACCTTGGACATACATGCGATTGAACACACACACACACTTACACTAATTACCTAATCATCCATCTGTGCAAGCAGGTAAACATTTACCATCTATGTAAGTATTGCACATTGCATAGAGAGTGTCCAATCTATATTAAAGGTGACTCAAAAGAAGTCAGACTTCAGTAAAGACTGTAAATTGGCAGCCATAACATAAGCCGTAAATAATTACCAAATGAGTCATCCCCTTTCGGAAACATTTATTGATATTCTTTCATAACACACAGACATGAGTTTTTTTTCAACTGTCAGCATCCTTCTCGATTGTCAGAAGCTCTGCGCTAGAGGGAGGTTTACTGGTCTTATACTCTTCTGGCACCTTGTGTGATTCCTGACTTGGGACATCAGTTTGGCTCCTTCTGTATGTGGTTTACATTGTATTTGTTCTTTAAAGTTGCCCCTTCAGAATTAGACAGTGTAACCAGCTTGCCACATATTGCCTGGATGACATAAGGTCCGGTAAAATCCGGTTCCGTTCTTCCTCCTTTCCGTCCCCGCTTCCTCATGTTGAACAGAAGCGCCTCATCTCCAACATGATAAACTGTGCTTTGGTACCTCTTTTGTATTCGTTTACCACATGCCTGCTTCTGTTTTTCCTGTGACTAGGAGATGTTTTCAGCTGTTGTTGCTTATTGTCTCAACTACTTTATTTTTTTCATCAAAAAACGTGCCGTAGCTTTTCTCATCGGGAAGAATAATTGTGGAAAGCTGAAGTGGAAAAACATTCATAGCAAATTATTATTATTCACAGATCATTATAAAGAGTCATTTTCTAAAAGCATTAAGAACAATGTAATTTGCTGTTTCAAGATATGTTTTTAAATAACTACTTGTCAGTCATAAGAAACTCTTCAACACACATGATCCGATCTTGCCACAAATCATTTTTAATCTCACTTTTGTTGCCAGCAGTTCAGACATTAATGGCTGTGTGTTGAGTTATTTTGAGGGGACATCAAATTTACACCATTATACAAGCTGTACACTGATTACTTTACATTCTATCAGAGTTTCATATCTTTAACGTTGTCCCTTGAAAAGATATAATAAAATATTTACAAAAATGTGTGGGGTGTACTCACTTTTGTGAGATACTGTATATTAAGGGATTGATTGTCAATAATATCAGTAATTCCTGATGTAATGTTAAAAGAATAGAGCCTGTCTCACACAGTTCTAAAACAACCTCAAAAACAGACTTACCATTTTATGTCATCATTCGTTTTCTCATCCAGGCCATTGGTTTGGGGATGATATGCAGCAGTGATCAACGGCAGAACAGGGGCTCTGAACGCAGTATGGATTAAAAAGGAATTAACCATCTCTCTCAATATAAAATTAGGATCATTTATTCTCTACAGAGGCCCCCATAGAATAGTGCATCCATCCCCTCACTCATGTTTAGACAGACGTAAGGCAACAGGCCAATGACATTCAGAACAGCAACAACATCAACAATTGTACAGCTAGTTTTAAAATTTAATAAAAAAGACAAACCAATTAGGTAATATTAATGAAATTATTAAAATGTGCAGATTAATAGTCAGAAATAATTTGCGATTTTAAGAGCGGAAAGGATACATTAAAACTCAATTACATTTATCCCTTAATAATAAAAAAAAGGTTTTTGAATTTTACATCATGATAAATGAGAACTATATGTGATTACTAATTACTGTTGACTAATTTCCTGTCTGGACGTTTCCCTCCTCATTGTTAAAAGTCATTATATGTCTGGGTGCCAGTCAGTGGAAGCACACAGACATGTTGGCCAGCTGTCATATTCATTCAGCACCAGCCCATCAAGTAGAGA
This sequence comes from Brienomyrus brachyistius, assembly GCF_023856365.1. Classification (NCBI taxonomy): domain Eukaryota; kingdom Metazoa; phylum Chordata; class Actinopteri; order Osteoglossiformes; family Mormyridae; genus Brienomyrus; species Brienomyrus brachyistius. The sequence goes on along the minus strand of NW_026042486.1, from coordinate 75,506 downwards.
ATTCAGCACCACGGACAGTGACCTGTGTTACAATGACATCAGGTCATTGGCTCTAAATATTTTTCTAGAAATAACTAAATGGCTCTATTGTAGAAATTTCCAGCCAGAGTCTTGTGGTGCGTTCGTTTTTCTCTCGGAACTTGGAAATTCCAAATTGGGTGACATCACATCCAACAATCTCCCGTTCAAGCTAGCACAACTCGGAACAAACATGGCTGCCTCCATGAATACGCTGCTGTGTTGTTGCTTTATATTTTAGCAGTTATGGAGTAAGATTATTATTTCAGACAAATAAACAAGAAACAGGAACTAGTCAAACCACATTAAAAGCTTTATAAAGTATTTTAGTACATTCATAGCGATATTCTTTTTTCGAGAGGCAAACAAACTACAAACAAACCAAAAACACTAACAAGTCTGGTAAAAATCTGATATTGCATGTTAGGATACTGTTTACGGTCACAATATGGTATTCTCTAAATCGAACACGTGCAATTACATTAATAATTACTAATAATTATAAATAATAATAATAATAAATGGGCGGTATGGTCGTGCACTGGTTAGCACTGTTGCCTCACACCTCTGGGACCCAGGTTCAAATCTCCGCCTGGGTCACATGTGTGTGGAGTTTGCATGTTCTCCCCATGTCGTCGTGGGGTTTCCTCCGGGTACTCCGGTTCCCCCCCACAGTCCAAAAACATGCTGAGGCTAATTGGACTTGCTAAATTGCCCGTAGGAATGCATGTGAGAGTGCATGGTGTGTGTGAGTGTGCCCTGCGATGGGCTGGCCCCCCATCCTGGGTTGTTCCCAGCCTCGTGCCCATTGCTTCCGGGATAGGCTCCGGACCCCCCGTGACCCAGTAGGATAAGCAGTTTGGAAAATGGATGGATGGGATAATAATAAATTTAACAAAATAAACATTTTTAAGGATTTGTAAAATAGAATTAATGTTGAGTGTGTAAGCCGCCATGTTGAAATTACGTCACAGGGGCAACTCGGACAAGAAGATTCTGTCAGACATTAACGTCATAAAAGAGGCGTTTCTAATGGGAAGTGATGTTTTTCGTGACGTTTTTGTCCGAGTTGGAGTGAAATAATCAAACGCAGCATGTGTTCCTATTTGAAGAGAATATTCTATTTTTATTCTAAGGAACTACAGAAAATCAGCTCTGCATGTGATCTCCCCTTTACTGCTCGAGCAGGGCACACGCACATCAACAAGTGTCAAGGCAGCAAGTGCATGCAAACAACTTCTCAGGACGGTTACAGTATAGGACCTTCAGAAAGAGCCAGACTGCGGCGTCATTCAGAGATTCCATTGTCTAAGGCTTGCACTAAAACATTACAGCATATTTAAACAAAGTAGCATGGCACCTGTGTCAGAATCCCTCCCTGCCTTGTTCTGTTCTCTCTTTGTTGTCCCCATTTAGCCAGCACATGTCACTGGCCATCCTGACTCCTCTTTTGATTGTGGGTTTTAAGGATATCAGTGGGTCTGTGTTTTCATAATTGTCCCCCAGGCCACCATGCTGCTCAGCCCTTGATTCCAACTACAGTTGCAATCAGGTGGTTCTCAATCTACTAGGACTGTATAACAGGATTGGCCACCTGTTCTACCTTTACTCGTTCAGCCGCATTCATGAGTCTGGCCTATAGGTTATTCAAATTTTGTCCTGCCAAATTTACCGGACAGGAGGTGGACACTGCAAATGAATGTGTGAATACTCCAATACCTACATCTTTACAAGTTACCTGAAGTGGTTTGGTAAATGATTGTGAGGTTGGAAGTCCTTCTTGATGTCTGTTTGCAGCTCATCCACCAGCAACTGCACGAGTTGTCGCTCCCAGAGGGAATCCCACTCTCGGTCCGCTGGAGGGTCCATCTCACTGTAGCTGGAGTATGTTTCCATCAGTCACTTGGCGTGGGGCTCACAGAATTTACCAGGCTCCTGTTTAATCTGACGCACCTTAGTCCAGTCCATGCATCTGGGGAACTTCTCTGAAAATCTCTGGCAGATTCTTTGCAGCTATACTTGATATTGGGTACTTGCCGCAACTAAGTAATGGGTTGTTGAATCAAAGTCCCGTTCCATGTGAAAAATAACCCCATTTTAGGGTTTTGTTAAACAACTGGTCTAATTTGGATGCAGAGGTTCTGCACGGAAGGCCCAGTCTCTGAAGGGCTGTGGCATAGCGAGGCCTGTTCTGCCTGGAATCCGGCAGGTCACTGGCAACATCCCCCAACTCCTTCATCTATAAGGTCGGGAAACCAGAACGTTTACTCCCCCTTATGGATAAGGACATACCAACGTTGGGGCAACTCCTGCTGCCTGAGTCTTCAACCAAGTCCAAAACAAAAGTATACAATGTTAGGAAGGGTAATTCAATGGTATGAGACTGAAACTAGAAACTGTAAATCGGATGGAGTTAAATAGCAATACTGTGGAAGAGGCATGGGAATTTTTTAAAAGCACATTGTTGCAAGTGCAAAAGAACTTCATACCCGTTTCCAGAAAAACTAAATCTAGGAAACTGCAACCAAGCTGGTGTCATGACCTGCTTGTACGATCCTCGTGTGTGCCACGCCCCCTCATTAACCATGTGTGCTGCCCCGATTGTAACCAGCTGTTTTCTGTCAGTTTGAGTAGTCCTGTGTATTTAGTCCACATTCAAGTCTGTTTCCCCAGTCCTGTCATTGAAATCTCTCGCTGTTGGTACCTGTTTTCATCAATAAACCCTCATTCCCGACTCTCCGTTTCCCGGATCCTTGATTCCTCGCTTCCTGCCTGTTCGTCCAGCACGCGATGTCACAGGTGGTTTACTACGAAAATTAAGAATAAAGTCAGGAGCAAAAGGGCTTTCTTCCACAAATGGAAATTAACTAATGATTTCAAAATAAAGCAGGAGTATCTACGTCTACAGGTTTAGTTAATAACAGTTATAAGGATGACGTTAAAAGTTTCTTCCAATATTTTAACTCCGAAAGAGCTCTAAAAGCTGAAAATCACTCATTTGCAGGATAGTAAGGGCCTTATAATTGAAAATGAAATTGATATAAATGAGTTTAATGATTATTTTACAATGGCTGTTCACAGTAGAATAGCTTACCACCATTTAGTACAAATACAACGATGTCTATGACCAATATATGTATAACTGAGGCTGATGTGGTACAAAGCCTAGCTAAGCTCAAAATAAATAAATCGCAAGGCCCTGATGGCATCTTATCTATAGTTTTAAAAGAGATGAGGGGTATTATTAGCCAACCTTTAACTTTACTATTCCAGAAATCATTATCTGCTGGTGTGGTATCTTCTGATTGATGTTAGATCATGTCTCATGTCCAGAGAGGCTACAACAGGATCTGGATTTAATTAGCGACTGGGCTCATACGTGGCAGATGAAATTTAACATAGATAAATATAAGGTAATCCATGCAGGGAGCAGAAATATAGTAAATATAGTAAAGTACAGATATTTTATGGGTTCCACTGAAATAAAGGTAGCTGATTACGAGAAAGATCTCGGTGTGTATGTTGATACTTCCATGTCCCACTCTTGCCAGTGTGGGGAAGCATTAAAAAAAGGCAAAAGGATGTTGGATTAAACTCCACACACCTAGAGATGTAAGTCAAGAGAAGTGATGCTACGATTATATAATTCCTTGGTAAGATCCCACCTAGAATACTGTGTGCAGGTTTGGTCACCATACCTTCAGAAGGACATTGCTGCCTTGGAAAAGGTGCAACGTAGGATGACTAGAATGATTCCTGCACTTAGAGGAATGTCTTATGAGGAGAGGTTCGCTGAGCTGAATCTGTTTAGCCTCAAGCAAAGGAGACTATGGGGGGACATGATCCAGGTATATAAGATTCTAACAGGTCGGGATGCTGTTCAGCCAAATGACCATTTCAATATTAATTTAAAATACTAGAACTCGTGGCCATAGTGGAAATTAGCTGGAGAACATTTAAAAATGAATCTGAGGAAGCACTTCAATTCAATTCAATTTTATTTATATAGCGCTTTTAACGACATGCATTGTCACAAAGCACTTTACATTTAACCGGCCAGAACCCCACCAAGCAAGCCTGAGGCGACAGTGGCAAGGAAACTCCCTCTAGCAGGAAGAAACCTTGAGTGGAACCTAGACTCAGAAGGGGACCCCATCCTCCTCTGGGCGACCAAGGAGCATGAAACTGCATTTACATTGACATTCATTAGAGTTCATATAGTTATAAAGTCCCAGTTGGTTTCATGTAGTTATATCCAGGAGTCCAGGTGCGGGTTCACACGGTGTAGTCGGCTCGGTATCAGCTCGAAAAAGAGAAGATGGAGAAGAGTTATTGCCCTACACCTAACCGGCAGGACTAAAGCAACTATGACAGCCTGCCTAAAAGAGTGACCTGGAAGGAAGCACAGGCATGAGGGTTTACAGAGGTTTTGGCGTCAAGCCACCTCCCATCCACAGCTTAAGTGATCGGCGAGAGTGGCAGGACGACAGCACCAATCCCCCCTTTCCCCTTCAATCTCAAATAACTATGAACCTCCAGATTTCCCATTCACCTTAGAAAAGAAGATTTAACTATCCAAAAGACTGGCGAAAGAGGTACATCTTAAGCCTTGACTTAAAAGCAGAGATTGTGTCTGAGTTCCGAACACTAATAGGAAGTTTATTCCATAGCTGTGGTGCTTTATGAGCAAATGCTCTTCCCCCAAAGGTAATGTTCTTTATTCTGGGTACGGATAGAATACCTCCATCTCGTCATCTAAGTGTATGATTCGGAACGCAAATGAGGTCACTCACATACTGCGGTGCAAGACCATTTACAGCTTTATAGGTTAAGAGCAGTGTTTTGTAGTCAACACGAAATCTAACTGGCAGCCAGTGCAGTGAAGATAAAATTGGGGTAATATGATTATATGTTTTAGTTTAACTATTGCTAGTAGCGGTTCAATCAATGCTGGGAGCATCGCTGAATAATTTTGATGGAACAGGGTCTAGCATACAAGTAGATGAATTTGAAGATAAAATTAAGTACATCAGTTCTGACTGGTTAACCAATATTCAATATTCAAAATGTTCTGTTTAATTGAGCATATTTTTGGTCAAAAAGTTTCATAAAGTCGTCACTGGAAAATAACCAGTGGTCTGGTTATTAGTCAGCTTGGACACCATAGTAAATAGGAATCTAGGATTATTTTTGTTTATTTCAATTAGTTCTGATAGATACTAGATGATTTGGCGGCACTAAGAGCCTTTTTGTAGCTACCCATAGCCTCTTTCCATGCTAGTTCGAACACCACTAGTTTAGTATGATGCCACTTACATTCTGTAAGGACATAAAACTTATAGGTCCTGCAGGCCCCAACTCTGATCAGCCTGCATCAGTCTATTTCAGAGCTCCGCTGGCCCAGGCAAGACTGGACTCAACTCGTCAAACCACCCCTTTTAAGGAAGGCAAAGGCCTGCCGGCTCCTGAGAGACTGGATAGGAATAACTGGAGCAGCACAGAAAAAGCAAGACCTTTCACCCCCGGAGTGACCAGAGTTCCACAATCAATCCACAGCAACAACAGCTGTCAGCCTCCAGACACAGACACCTTTTCCACTATAAACAGGATAACTCAGCACACATAGATGTTAGGGACAAATACACGCATGTTTGGTCTCGTTTGAATAGGCATGAGACGAGGAGTATTATACTCTCAGATTTAAGGCAGTATAGCTTTTCCTAAGAGAAATACAGAAACTTCGGCTCAACCCACCAAACTGAGAGAGATTCTCTCATGGTAGAACAAGGGAATTACAACCACCCCCTAAAGTGATCTGATTGGCTGGGGACTTGAGAACCAAGGTCAGCAATGCCCCTAAAATTAACCATTGACCGAAATTAGTCAGTCTTCAGAAACATGCCATCACCTGGTCTGGATACTTAAGGAAGGGCTTCAGAAGTAGTCGGGGAGTCACTCTGTAATCAGAGCTCCCGCAGAGAACTGGGTGAAAGTCTATCTGTAGTCAGATACTTTCCACAGAACTTTGTTCACTCTCAGCTGAGGAATGTGATTGTTTAATATTGTATTTGTCCAAATGTATTTACAAGTATGTGTCCACATGTCAATAATTGTATATTGTAGTATTTTTAATAAATGTTGTTTCGATTACTTTATGACTGTCTGATTTGCTAACTTCTTCATAAACTTTCCAGATTGGACTTCTATCCTTATTAGGACTATGGTGGTAAATACTATCTTGCAGCCTCTGGGTTAAATCCCATTTATTTATCCGGGTCCCAAACTTGACTGCCCAAGTTAAGTTAGGTGGATACCAAAACTACACCTCTGGAGTTCGCACACGCTGATGACAGGTACCGGTCTACCCTCTGAGGGGCGTACACACTATGTTCCTAGGCACCGGGCATAGTCCCTGAGACGCTCACATGGTAAGACAATGGGTGGCATCGGCGGAGGCCCAAAGTAAACCTCGTACAACCTTTTTTATTTTTAACTGAGCAATTTTCTCTAGTGGAATTAAGCATAGATGCTAAATAATCCGTAATGCTATCAAGTTCAGCAGAATTCGACATTAGTTTGGTTGAAAACGATAGCTCAGGGAGGTTATCGATAAAGTTACTTGCTGTATTTGACGTGATTGTACGTTTGGCATATAGAAGCGAGTCGGGGGGCTAATATTTTGAGCAAGGGAAATATTGAACGCAATAAGATGATGGTCAGAGATAATACTGGACTGAGGCAGTAGAGTTGAATACATGATATGAAGACAACTGGATCACAACTGGATCACGGGGGAATCATAAGCAGGGAAGAACACACAGGCAAACAGCAGCAGCAACATTAAAGGCAGGACTGAGAAGCACATTTATACAAGGCTAAGCAGGGAGCAAACTAGAGGCACCTGAAATGAGTAACACAAGGGCAGGAAGGAGAGGTAAAACAAACGCGGAACAGGCATGGCACGTTATACCACACTAGGGAGGAAACGGGAGGTTCAGGAGGGCAGGGTGTGGCAGGGATCCGTTTCAAAATTTAATTTTGGCTTGTACAAACCTTGGTAAAAGCTGCAAAAGATCGATCAACCACTTTCTGAGCTATTGTCTTAACAAACAAAGCATCTGTTGGGGTGGCGGTGTCTGGGGAATACCATGTGTAATACACCTTGTGAAGATTTATATGTAAAACAAAATATTTTTTGATTCTATCACACATATAGAAATTATCCATCCATCCATTTTCCAAACCGCTTATCCTATTGGGTCGCGGGGGGTCCGGAGCCTATCCCAGAATCAATGGGCACGAGGCAGGGAACAACCCAGGATGGGGGGCCAGCCCATCGCAGGGCACACTCACACACCATCCACTCACACACACACACACACCTACGGGCAGTTCAGCAACTCCAATTAGCCCCAGCATGTTTTTGGACTGTGGGGGGAAACCGGAGTACCCAGAGGAAACCCCACAACGACATGGGGAGAACATGCAAACTCCACACACATGTGACCCAGGCGGAGACACGAACCCGGGTCCCAGAGGTGTGAGGCGACAGTGCTAACCACTGCACCACCATGCCGCCCCTTATAGAAATTATTCTAGGTTTAAATAGTAATTTAGCTGAGTAACTAGGCTGAAATTCTAGATAGTTGCAATTTTAAGAATTATTACTATTATTCACAGCTTTTAAGCATGCAGTTGGATGACGGATGGATGGATATTCAGCCACCAGAAATGCCAATTGTTGTTAAGAGGATCAAAGTCTGCAAAGTAGTATGCAGGGTTTAAGGCCAGAACACAGCATACTCTCCGACAGAAAGCATAAAGTTCACTGGGGGAATTTCTGTGGCCACTGCCTGAACAGCATGTGTGGAGAATGTTTATGAGGGTCGAGCCATGCAGAGCTGCTGGCCCTGGCATGTAATGATGAATCACAAATCAGTTAAAAATCGGTGCAAATGCATGAAGATTTAAACCGGCTGATGTGGAAAATGAATCACTATTGTAGGAGTACTTCACAGTACTTTAACAGAAAAACTGGTGTAATATTACATTTGATTTCACAATGTGAGTTTGACGTCAGATGTCACTGCGTATCACGTCGACATCGTACGTCAGTTTTTGGTTTTGAGCGAACGCGAGATGATGAATGAATTTGAAACTGAGGACGGCACAGTGGTTAGTGCTGGCTTCGGTCCAGGGCCCTTTCTGTGTGGAGTTCGCATGCTCTCCCCGTTTTCGCCGGGGACTCCAGGTTCCTCCCACGGTCCAAAAGCATGCAGGATAGGTTGACTGGTGAGTCTAAATTGGCCCTGTAGTTGTGTGAGTGTGTGCGACCTGCGGTGTGTAGGTGACTGCCTGGGCTTGGTTCCTGTCTGCGCCCCTTGTTCCCGGGATAGGCTCCGGTCTCCCCCGCGATCCCAGTTGGGATTAAGTGGTTTCAGAAAATGGATGGATGGACGCACCCCCCGATCTTCAATTGGCGGTGTGGCAGCATATTAGCTTTCCGGTAATCACAAACGAGGAGGAAACAGCGAGAAAAGCACAGACAAGACATAAACTGCATGCAAACATTGTAATAGACTGATAACATACACAAACAGGTCCACTGGCACCACCGTGAGCTGAGTGAAGATTATTAAAAGGGCAAAGCACGCTAAAAAGCTGCACATGCAAACCTTAGCTTATTTATTTGATTTATTTTTTTTTTATTTACTTATTTTGATTTGGGATTTTTTTCAACAGTATTTTATTCAAATTCAGTTGCACTGTTCACAACAGTGTCAACAGTTCAGAAAGATAAATATAAGAATATTTTTGAATATATTTGTCTGCAGCTCATTCTGCAAAAAATTAGAAAATTGTATCGTGAACTCAGAATCGTGAATCGTATCAAATGGTGAGTTGAATGTATCGTTACATCCCTAGTTCTTACAGTAGTACTATGGTATGGTGGAGCCACATGACAGGAAGGCAGTACATTGCGAAGTCTGTTAAGAACATCATTCGCACTGAACTGCCCTCCATTGACCAGCTGTACTTTAACTGCCACAGTAACAAGGTTCAGTCTATAATCCAGGACTCTGACCACCATCCACAAACACTGACTAGCAGATTCATGAACAGCTTCATTCGCCAAACAATTCAAACCTGCAGCTTTTGCATCCCCTGTAACAGTCATTTCCACGGCAGCTGCACTGTACAGCTGTTACTGCACTTTATCCACCACTGACCACGTATCATCCAGTTTTGTCCTGCTTTGTATCGCACTGTTTCTGCACCATGTTGTCTTGTACTCCCTTGTGTTGTTATGCACCATCTGTGTTGTTCTGAGCAGTGCCATGATGCAATATTACAAAAAGATCTTGAGGAAATGCAGAGTTCTGGAGGAGATTCTCACAGATCATGGCATGTGTTTATACTGAAGAAACTGTACAAATTGCTAGACATAAAACACAGGACTGGCAACTGTGGTACGTTTTAACACCTTGATAAAAAACTTAAAATCCATAGTAAGTAGGACAACCTCATAGAACCTTTACTAGTCATTGTTCAGAAGATTAACACGGATTAAAAACCATTACTATGAAAGCACGCTAATCAGTTAAGTTGATTATGTGGAGAGAGAGAAAAAAAACTGTCTTTGAAAAAGATCAACCATAGAACGAAGCTGCAGCATTGACACCCCCTAGTGGTGATTTGAAGATAGTTCTGTCTGTAGCAGCTAAGCAGTAGATTTGGCGTCAGGTGCCATGACAAACTCAGTGCTGCTCGGTTTGAACGGCAGAAGCACAAAAATAAAGGGGGCATCTACTGCACGCCCCCCACCCTTGAAAATGGTACAAATTATCATGCAACAGTTTTCTTAAGTAAGTCTTTTTGGGCGTCTGCAGAAACCTCCACGATGCGATTGCCCTGATTAAGAAGTGCGCAGCGGATACAATTTGGGATGCATCGTTCATCCGATTTATTAATATATAATTATTAGTATGTCTATATTATTTTAGAAACGTTACTTGACGAATATTTTTCATTGAGATTGATTCCCCGTTTAAAATTTTGGTGACACTTCATATTTTTTAAGAGAGACAGACAATTTGATGCATGCAATTTGCAGAAATATGTTGTGCCGCTATAAAGTACACAGGCAGCATGACAAACATAAGTACTCACTGAAGCCACGACATACGCCCGGCTGGCCCCAGCGGTACCCCTAAGAAGAAGGCTTTTTTCACAACCCACGACCATCACGAGGGCAAAAAAAACTGAATAGCCTAGAATTTAGTTAATTACAAGGCACATATTTATTGGAGCAAGAGCTCTAACATAAAACTACCTTGTAATTATAAAGTATTATGGCTGTGAACAATGTACAAACAGGCACAGAAAGTAAAATACTCCAAAAATGCAAAGAACCTAAATATTTTTGTTTCCACCGATTCACTCTTGATGTGTTAGGAGTCACAGTTCAGTAGCCTATTCTTCAGTATCTGCATTTAAGACCACCAACTGCTCTTTCTCCTCCTTCGCTCGTCGGCTCAGAGTATTGGACTTGGTAAGTAATGTTGCCCTTTTGGTTCCAGCAGCACTCTCTGCTTCCTCTGCCATGTGCTCAGCATCCTTTTGTAAACTCTCACATACACTTTCCAGTGAGACTCTCTTCCTCTTGAGTTCCTCAAGTTTTCTTTTTTGCTTTTCGCTCATCTTTCACCTTTGGTCAGAGGCGCTTTGGTTGCTCCCCCACACACTCTGACATGGTCGCATATAAGCCTCTGTGCAACAACTGTTTCCTCTGATAAGTTGCAGGTCTCCACCTCTATTCGTTCCACTTCGGCTTGCCCATAGGACAGCAGCAGCAAGTTCTTGCAGAACATCCAGAGGTCAGGATAAGGCCCACTAACTTTTTGATGTAAAAAGACATCAACTTTGGATGGTGCTGAAGGAATGAAGGATATAAAATCCAAGCCTTTTGCCTCATTGTGCAGGTGATTATCAGACTGCTGGGATATTGCATCACCTGTAATTACATTAATTACAGTAGATTAGATGCAGATCAACAATGTCAATACACAGAATCACATGTAGAATAGGAAAGTGATTTATAACCCAATTTTCCTATGATACCATAAATGTGCAATCATTTTAATTTAATCTTGAGATATCTCTAGGCTCATCAAAGAAAATATAACTGGGCTGATGCTTCTTTTCAAACACCAAGAGTCGGTCTTCTAAATACTGCTAAAATCTACGTGTTAACACTATTCAGTTCAGGGACGGATTATGGGTTGTGTGGGCCCCTGGGTAAAACGTTCGCGAGGCCCCCCCCCACCACCACCACCTGCACCACCACCACAACCACCACAAGTCAAGGGCCCTTGGCAGCCAAACACCCTCCCTATAGGGTCAGGGGACCTTGTAGGCAGAGGATCAAAGAATGTAGGCCCTCTAAAATAGACAAACGAAAATACATTGCTGATAAGCGTTGCAAATTGTTTTGGGCTTGGGGCCCACGGGCCCCCTGCACCCCAAGGGCCCCTGGGCAGCGGCCCCGCTAACCCGGTTTGTAATCCGTCCCTGATTCAGTTAGATGTGAAAAAAGAAAAGCATAATTTAAAAATAATATTCTGAACTATCCTATTCTTATCCTATGATTTACCAGCAGATATCCTGCCTGCCAACCGATTCTCCTGCGCAAACTTCTGCATGAGATTTCTCCTTTTCTGCTGGCAGTTATCTGGCTGGTGTGCATTTTGTTTGGGTCCAAGCACGTCATCTCATGTACAATCGAGTACTTCAGAGGGCATTTATCCAAGGCCTTTTTGCACATTTTTGAGAGCACAATCTGGCAATTTTTTTTAATCTGAAGGACACCAAGGTCACTTCCACTGCCTTTGGCTCCTGACTGTCTCTGACAAAAAGATGGTTTGTCAAATTTCCAGAATCTTTCTGCACACTCAGCCCAAGGTTAACACTACCTCAGCTGTACATATCAAACCAGCTCAAACTCCATGTTATTCACATATTTTTTACTTCACAATTGTTTGATACATTTGTATGTAAAGATACCAGTGAATTCACAGAAGTCCCACCTTGATGACAGCCATTCCTATATCCACCTCCTTTGGACTGAGCCAGAGTTTTTGCCTGTACAACAGCTGTACATGTTGCTACACAACACTTAAACATTCTATTTCCTCAATGAACTATTTTTTTTGCAGCAAAAGCCATGAAGCAGCAATAAAATCTTTAAAATATGCTTACCAATAAATATGGTTCTCCCATTTAAACACATGTAAAGATAAACCATGGATATTTAAAAATCATGGGTTCGTTAATGAGTTTAAATGTTATTGAATGGCTTACCTTAAACTTCTCCAGTAAGTCTTCAGCGGTGGAGTGGCTCATGTACTGTGATCCCAGAACCAGGACTGCACTCGAGAGCCATTCTCATAATTCACCCAATACCTGACATGCACATCCAGTTGTTTTCTTTTGATGGTCCTGTTCATACTTACGTCAAACATGACAACGAAGCTCCCTTTTAATATATGGAGCGAGTCCAAATCGCGCAAGAAAAGCGGTTTTATCTTTACCACAAGTGACCCTGCGAGTCAGGGAACATCACCCTGGAGACGGTGTGAATGTCATCATTGGACGTATAGGAGTGATGTCGGCAAACCGTTTGCAAAGCCCATAGCACTTCTGCTTTCAGTGTGGGTTGAGGAGGATGTACTGAAGGCATTATTTGTCATGGGATCCGGAGACACTGCCAAAACGGGTGTATGCCTATCTTTAGAGGTTGTACTTATCTCCACTGAATAAACATTTGAGGAAAATTTTTAGGTTAAAATCTGGGCTTATTCTATACTGAACAAAAATATAAACGCAACACTCTTGTTTCTGCTCCCATTTTTCATGAGATGGACTTAAAGACCTACAATTCATTCCAGATACACAATATTACCATTTCTCTCAAACATTTCTCACAAATCAGTCTAAATGTGTGATAGTGAGCACTTCTGCTTTGCTGAGATAATCCATCCCACCTCACAGGTGTGCCACATCAAGATGCTGATCTGACATCATGGGTAGTGCACAGGTGTACCTTATACTGCCCACAATAAAAGGCCACCCTGGAATGTGCAGTTTTTTGCTTTATTGGGGGTCTGGGGACTCAGAACCGGTCAGTATCTGGTGTGACCACCATTTGCCTCATGCAATGCAACACATCTTCTTCGCATAGAGTTTATCAGATTGTCAATTGTGGCCTGTGGAATGTTGGTCCACTCCTCTTCAATGGCTGTGCGAAGTTGTTGGATATTAGTGGGAACTGGTACACGCTGTCGTATACGCCGGTCAAGCACATCCCAAACATGCTCAACGGGTGACATGTCCGGTGAGTATGCTGGCCATGCAAGAACTGGGACATTTTCAGCTTCCAAGAACTGTGTACAGATCCTTGCAACATGGGGCCGTGCATTATCTGTCTGAGTGGCTGGTCTCAGACGATCTTGGAGGTGAACCTGCTGGATGTGGAGGTCCTGGGCTGGTGTGGTTACACGTGGTCTGCGGTTGTGAGGCCGGTTGGATGTACTGCCATATTCTCTGAAACGCCTTTGGAGACGGCTTATGGTTGAGAAATGAACATTCAATGCACGAGCAACAGATCTGGTTGACATTCCTGCTGTCAGCATGCCAATTGCACGCTCCCTCAATGCTTGTGGCATCTGTGGCATTTTGCTGTGAGACAAAACTGCACATTCCAGGGTGGCCTTTTATTGTGGGCAGTATAAGGTACACCTGTGCACTACCCATGATGTCAGATCAGCATCTTGATGTGGCACACCTGTGAGGTGGGATGGATTATCTCAGCAAAGCAGAAGTGCTCACTATCACTCATTTAGACTGATTTGTGAGAAATGTTTGAGAGAAATGGTAATATTGTGTATCTGGAATGAATTGTAGATCTTTAAGTCCATCTCATGAAAAATGGGAGCAAAAACAAAAGTGTTGCGTTTATATTTTTGTTCAGTGTACATTGATTTACAGAATCAAATTTAAAAAACAAAGATACACTGATTTTATACAGATTACTAACTTTTGGGGATCACAATACAAATCTAAATATTTTAGACAAGTTACTTATCTGCTTATTGAATGGTGGGCGAAAAAAATATCTGTATAGTGTCCATTATCTAAAACCCCGCAATGACGTAGTTTGTGTTGTTCTTAAAATAATATTAACTTAAACGGTCAATCTGATTTTCTGGAGGAAAAATAATAGTTTTGATGAATCAACAGCTTGGGAAAATAGTCGCTAGATTAATTCAAAGAAAAATTGTCTGTAGTTGCACCTCAACAGTATAACCAGTGATAATACTATATAAATAAAATTAAAGTAATGGCACCAGCATAGACAGACACAGTAACAGTACAGAATGAGGTAACAGTGGCAGTGTGAGGAAATGTCAGCGTCACTGGCTGGTTAACAGCAATGGGGAGGAAACTTGTCTCTAAATCTGGAAATGCTTGTGCAGATGGATGGATGGAAGGTGAAAAGTGACAGTGCTGGGTGGCTAGAGTCTCTCAAGGTGCTGCTTGCTTTTCTGAGGCAGCACCTGAAGACGATGCCTTTGACCGCCAGAAGCTGTGTGCCCGAGGAACTGGAAGCTGTTGAAGCCTCTACAGCATCCTCTGCGATGTAGATAGGACTTTGGGGAGTCATCCGTTTGCGAAAGTCCAGGATCAGCTCCTTGGTTTCTCTAGCGTTGAGGGTGATGTTGTTATACATGGTGAAGAGCTGGGCCTACAAATCCCAGCATTCAAGAGGTGAAAATACAGACTTAGAGGGAATTTGGGAAAAGTGAAAAAATCCTCTTTACTCGTGTCTGTATAAATCTCACCAAGCGTAACTTTGCAGATTAAAGACTGGCTGAGAGTGTAAATGTAAACGCTGATAAGGAGTCAGGAACAAAGTGCTCATGTAGTGCACACCTGGGTCCAGAGGGCCCTTGTTCAGATGGAAAACTGAACAGGCATCTTTTGTGCTAAATGACAGCCGGTGCTGCTCAAGATGATGGACACTATGGGGAAATAAAAAAAAAAAGAGTTTTGAATGAAAAGACACACAAGAGTAACAGTGCAGCCTTGGTCACGTCTCCCCAGCTCATGACTGGACCAGGCTCCACATTGACCCCAAAACTGGCTTTACACACAGGAAACTCACTGAAACTCAACACAACATTGTCCTGATCTTGCCTGGGGAGTTTCACCTGGTTACTGAGATGACCGGCAGCACAGACAGTCTTACCAGCAACAGATATGCTATTAAGGGGTGCGAAGCGTCTGCTGCCAGCACATGGCTTTATATCTGTCGGCTGCATTTGCGCTGCTCCTCCCTCCTATAAAGAGGACAGTTGAACAGCAGTGTGAAGAAAGGGCACAGAAGCAGAAGTCAGTGGAAAAAGCCCCATTACTAACCCTAAGCCCAACTTACTGCAAACAGCCCACTGTATTTCATATGTCTGCTTCATATTTTCCATTTAATTGCCATAATCTCTGGCAGTCAGTGACAAAAGTTATTTACCCTTAAACAGTACTGAGATTGAGTAGAGTGAGGTACTTAAGCGGTATTATGGAAGAATAAAAGCTGAGTCCCATGTCCAGGCGAGATGCGTAGCTGACAGGCTGATGAATGTTTCAAACTCTTACCTCCACCGTACTGACAGGAACGGCGAGCTGCTGTGGCATCATGGCATTAAACTTCTGTTTCTCCAGGGAAGAAAACAACCAAGACCAACCTTAATAATCCACACACTTTGAAGACTGACATAAATGGTAAATATGAGACGTAAATATCATCCAACACTACCAGGTACTCAGTGAATACTCAGTCATGCAGAAATATAATCTAAAGTTATAATTATGGGGACACGTGGCCGTCCACTGCAGGTGACAATGTCCTAAACTCTTTCATACTTAAAGAACACATACAGTTATTACTTTGTAAGGATGCATAAAACTCCAGTTCAGTAAATTTATGGAATATATACTGCAGCAACTACTTTATAGTCATTTATTAAGTAACTGACTTATTTCTTCCCTGCGGGAACTTGTAATTATGCTGAAATAAAAATGTAACTTAACAGCGTTAAAAAGAACTCAGGAATCCAGTCCAAAATGCTTTAGTTTGACATGTGATCAAAATTCAAACTAAATTTCATAGAGTAAACTAATACATGATAGCATCCATGCAAAAGATCAACGGCAGAACAGGGGCTCTTAAGGCAGACTGCATTAAAAAGGAATTAATCATCTCTCTCAATTTAAATTTGGGATAATAATTCTCTTCAGAAGCCTCCATAGAATAGTGCATCCATCCCCTCACTTATGTGTAGAGACGTATCCTAAGGCTCTGGCAACAACATTCAGGTCAACAGCATCAAAAATTTCACAGCTAGTTTTAAAACTTGTTTTTCACTTTACGTTACAGCAAGTTAGTTAATATTAAATTATTGCAACGTGCAGATTAATAGTCAGAAAAGGTTTTTGAAATTTACATAATGATAAATGAGAACTATATTTGATTACTAATTACTGTTGACTAATTTCCTGTCTGGACTTTTCCCCCTTCATTGTTAAAAGTCATTATATGTCTGGGTGCCAGTCAGTGGAAGCACACAGACACCTGGCCTATTCATTCAGCACCAGCCCATCAAGTAGAGAATTCAGCACCACGGACAGTGACCTGTGTTACTATGACATCAGGTCATTGGCTCTAAATATTTTTCTAGAAATAACTAAATGGCTCTATTGTAGAAATTTCCAGCCAGAGACTGGGTTCCTATATGAAGAGAATATTATTATTCAGACAAAGAAAATAAACTACAGAAAACTAGCTCTGCATGTCATCTCCCCTTTACTCCTTAAGCAGGGCACACGCACATCAACAAGTACCAATGCAGCAAATACAGATGAACAATTTCACAGCTTCAGAAGAAGTCAGATTTCTGTGTAATTCAGAGATTGTCAAAGACTTCTGATAGAACATTTTCTGCACTTGAGTCTAATTTCAAGATAAATTGCACCTGGGTCTATTAAAACAAGGTGATGCTGCCTGACCTACCAACCAAGGCTGGGGAGGAAACGTAGGAATACAAGGAAAGCAAGGAAGAAAAGCAGCCACCCTATCTCATGGTCACGGACACAAACATCAGGGAGTGTTATGAAGAAGACACCACACTTAGGACCATTGGTTTTACGCAGTGAATTACACCAGAGAGAGTTTTTACATTCTAGCTGTGTTATGTAACATTCCTCAGCCTTCAGCTTTTTTCCCCACACAATGCAGGACATGCAGGGGTGCCAAACAAAACAGTGGAGCTGCAGTGTAGCCAATTATTTCTTTCAGTAGTTTTAAGATGGTTTGTGAGGTTGTGTGTTAGAGATGGCGGTGAGCAACACTGAGGCATCTCAGGGAACCATGTTGCCCATATTAAAAAACATGCACGCATGCAACTCAGGCAATCCAGCATTTCTTATTTCAGTTACGTATGACACTGCATGTTGCGGTTTTACATGTTCACTACAAGTCAGTGGTTTTTTCCTTGTATGATTATGGCCACATTCACACCAAAAACACACTAGACATACTGTACAAGGCACTCAAGGGAAAAATTCTCAGAACACAAAGTGAATGTATCAACCGAAGAAGGATTTTTCCTTTTCGGAATATTCATTTTTTTCCATGTGGAACCACTGTCCATGATTCAATTGAGTGCATTCAAAGAATGATACATCAAAACTAATAGTGACAAAATATTCATTTAATATGCATTGTACATGAATGTAGGACTTAGATGTTGATGAATTTCTCATCAGTGAAGGGCATATACACTTAAGGGGTATTATGAAAAAAAAAGTTGAGAACCCAGAAGTAACTATCCGATTAAAGATGTAATCTGGTACATGTGCAGACCAGTGATGGATATGTAAATGATTCAAATTGCAAGGAGTTGGCATGTTTAATCACCAGACACAGGATGCCTCGTAGTCACATTAGACAGTGTTAACGGCACTTGACGGAGTTTGATAGGGTTGCATTGCGGGTTTACATGAAGCCAGGTGGTCATGTGCTGCAATTGCATGTGGGCCATGCGGATATCACAGTGGCCTGATATTGAAACCAATGGGCACGTGAGGCATCCACACACGTCGTGAAGTTTCTGGTCATCCAAGACAGACCACGCCAAGGAAGGATCGTCGGATTGTGCTCCAAGCATCACAGATCCCCATGACACCTGCGCCTGATATATGGACACAGCTACTGGACTCTCTACAACACCCTATATCATCGTGTCGCGATGACTGGCATCAGCTGGACTACGGGTTCACCGTCCCATGCATAGGCTGCCGTTCACAATAGCACAGAAACGGTTGCGTTTGGAGTGGTGTAGTCACTGGGAGGCATGGACTGATGGACTGATGACGACTGGCGTCCTACCATGTTCAGCGATACATCTCAGTTCTGCAGTACCACAGATGACCGTCATGTGCGTATGGTGGCGCTGCAGGGAGAGGAGCAATCCTGCCAATGCTGTGGAGTGACACACCACACTCTGACGGCACAGTGGTACACCAGTGACATCCTAGTAGTATCCGGGCCCAGGGGTGTGCTATACCCTACTGACATGGGACCAGCAGTGTGACCATACCGCCAACTCCGTGGTCCGTTTGATCTGATGATTATAATCATCGCGATACAGTCACATGCCCTTTCATCACATGCAGATTTCATTTTCACAACTTAGTCTGTTGCCCTTCACTTTTTTGCCACTGAGTTTGTGTTTTGACACTAAGTTGATGGGAATTGATTATTTAAGCGTCATCTAAAGAGCTTATATTAATTGGGTAAATTGCATAAGACTCACATGGTATTTTGAAAAGATTCCCATATGCGCTGATTAGCTGGGGTTGATCCAAGCAGCTGTGCACTTTTCTCCTGTAACATAAAAGTTTGCTTTTAGGACAGAAAACAAGGTTAAGACCATATTATGTAGTTTACATCTATCAAAATAAAACCAAAGTCACTGTTACCAAAAGAGTAACCATGTGTTATCAAATTTCCTAACATTTTGCTTCATCTTACTTTGGATGCCCATGGTTAGGAGAGAAGCAGAAATCTGCTCAATCATAAGAAAGACTTTTATTGCTACAGGGAGTGAGATCTTGTTGCAGGTGACAAGGCAGGATAGAGTGTGTTTAGAAAAATAATGAAGAGGGAATGTGAGTGTGAGCTATCGTGGCATCTGTGTATAACCCAATATGGCGGCATCCTTCTGAATGTAAATAACATAGCCGGCTTAATTAGCTTAATCAAGCGTAATTGAACTAAGGAAAATTTAGCAATATACTTTCCCTGCTTGGTGTGATAAATACAGCAGCAGCTGCTGGTGGACGGGCTACAAACAGACATCAAGAAGAAATCCCACCTCACAGCCATTTACTGTACCAAACCCCTTAATGTAACTTGTAAAGATGTAGGTATTGGCGTATTCACACATTCATTTGCAGTGTCCACTTCCTGTCCAGTAAATTTGGCAGGACGGAATTTGAATAACCTATAGGTCTGACTCATGTATGCGGCTGAAGGAGTAAAGATAGAATGGGTGAAGAATCCTGTTATACAGTCCTAGTAGACCGAGAACCACCTGATTGCTACTGTAGTTGGAATCAAGGGCTGAGCTGCATGGTGGCCTGGGGGACAATCATGAAAACACAGACCCACTGATATCCTCAAAACCCACAATCAAAAGGGGAGTCAGGCACGGTGGCCAACCACTTGGCCCGTTAAGCCACATGGTGGCCCGATGAGCAGGCAAACACACTATGGGCTAAGGGGTACAAGACAGAGGAGAGAATAGGATGGCCAGTGACATGTGAACAGGACAAGGCAGGGATGGATTCTGACATAGGTACCATACTACTTTGTTTAAATATGCCCAAGTGCATAGAATGTTTTAGTGCAAGTCTTAGACAATGGTATCTCTGAATGACACCGCAGTCTGACTCTTCCTGAAGGCCCTGAGAAGTTGTTTGTATGCACTTGCTGCCTTGACACTTGCTGATGTGCGTGTGCTCTGCTTGAGCAGTAAAGGGGAGATCACATGCAGAGATGATTTTCTGTAGCTTCTCAGTCCGAGTAAAAATAAAATCTTCTCGTTATATAGGAACCAAGTCTCTGGCTGGAAATTTCTACAACAGAGCCATTTAGTCATTTATAGAAATATACAGAGCCAATGAAGGAACCAGATGTCACAGCACAGTAACACAGGTCACTGTCCGTGGAACTGAATGAATAGGATAACCGGCCAATGTGTTTGTGTGCTTACACTGATTATATGTCAGGGGGGAAAATATTTATATCATTGAGGGGAAAAATGTAAAAATATATACAGTAAGGACAATATAATCGTAATTTAATGTATCCCTTCTGCTCTTTAAAAAGCACAATGTCTGACTGACAAATATGTCTATTATTAGCACATTTTAATAATTTAATTAATATTAAGCAGTACACCTATTTCCTGTAATCACTCTGCGTTAAAGCAATTTTTAAAACTAGCTGTGAACTGGATGCTGTTCTGACTGTTGTTGCCATGGTGCCTTATTTACTTTCAAATCGCATTGTCCACAACCTGATCAAAGGACCAAACTTTAAAATCAGTGCAGGGTAGTGTCGCAAGTAGTGATGCTTAGGCTTTAACCTATGTCCTGGAAAGAAAGAAAATCTACAAGCAAGATATTCTTGGATAAGAACGTCAAGGTATGCAACCTCTGGCAATAAAATTTTCTGTGCACAAATCAGCTCCACAATGTCTTTTAGCTGAAGGGTCAACTGCCAATCATCATCTGTGGGCTCTTTCACCTTGTCACACATGATCACAGGAAGAAGTCTTAGAAAATTCCAGTTCTGAACAGCCTGACCATAAAGCTTTACTCCATTGGAGTTTACTGCACATGGCTTACTCAACACATCAGAGCCACTGTACTTAAATTTCTTAATGCGTCTATTCAGAATTGAATAAGTGAACCACTTTTTCTGCTTGATGAAGTACTTCAGGTAAAGGGCTAAATCATAGGAAAGGATACCCTCAAAAATGTCATGGCCTAAACAAGGTGGCAGGCCAGGCATACAAACATCGAAGTAATTCAATGAATTAAAACTCAGATATTATACCTTCAACGTTTTGTTGTTCCTCAGACTGTAAAATGCATTTGGATCTGTTTGAAAATCTGTTCGGGTTGTTCGGCAATACCTGCAGAAATATTCAGAAAAACTAAAATTTTCTGTAAATCCACCGATATTATGAGACCCCAAATTGTCCCCTGCAATGCACAAAACAGTCCCTTTAACTTTTTCCTCTGCCACCGTTATTCCATTGTCTTCCAGGTCTTTTAAGTCTGCAATGAGCCTTGAGAAAACTTTGTCATGGCCAAAGTGTTTGAAGTCTTTTTCCTGACACAGCATTACAAGTGACATGTGGTCTGTACTTGATGAGGTGGTAAATTAGCCAGAGACAAATATACAGCTACTACTTTGTGCTGCTTTTTGCTGAACCTAATGGGTTCACCGCCTCAAAAGAATCTTGATATAGAATTAGTTTTAGACATGATGGGTTTTGAGAAAAGAACTCATTGTTTTTATATACCTGACCATCACTGACATCACAAAGCACATCAGTGTATGGTACGTATGTACCCTGTGCAGCACAATTCTGCCATAAGTCTGACTCCAGTAAATGTCTCAAAGTGTCTTTCAATGGAACATAGTAGGCAAACCTCTGTGACCTTGTTTCATCCCTTCCTAAGTACAACTTTACAGGTTCTGTGTATCTAAACATCTGTTTAAAAGCCCTAGTTCTTGAAAAATTGGTTCTCATTGGTCCTTCATGACTAATGGTGAAAAGGTCAGATTCCTTCACAACATCACATATACTACCAATAACCTCATCTGTTAATTCAGTTAAGTCACTTTTCAGGAATGCACTTAATTTATTCAAAGTATATGTCTGTCCTAGTTCATGTATGCTTAGCATCTCTTCAATAATATTTTGTATAGTTGATGCTGGCAGAAGAAACTGCCCATGTAATTTCAAGTAGAAAAGAGAAATATTTCTAAGAAAAAGGTCACTGAAATTTTCTGTAAGATGGACTTCACCTTCATCAGTCTCACTAAATCTCTCTGTAGGGCCTGTAACTAACGGTTCAGTTTCAAGAAACTGAGAAACTGTCTCCTTATTAAGATCTCTTATACTGTCCACAGAACATTGTCTGTGTTTCCTGGACATGTAGGCTGTAAACGACGATCTCACAGTGAACGTATGGTCGCATCCTGTCACCGGACATGTCACAACACGTCCTTCGGCTATATGTTCCTTTAAGTGAGCTGTTAGTGATCTGACATCGCGACATTGGCGCTGGCACATAGACATATTACACGTAAACACCGTAAGGGCATTTGTAGTATCAATATATGAATCTGTGTTATGTTTACGGTAAAAATGAGCCTTAAATTCCCCATATGAACGAAACGTATTGTGGCAATCTGTAGCGCCACACTTGAACACGCATCGTGGTTCATGACGGTGAAGTTTGACATGTAAAACATGTTCCCTAAGGGTTTGCACTGATGTTCCACAGAAATAACAACTAAACATTGTAACTGCGTGAACAAACACGCACTCTATTGCTGTTTTAAACACCTAAATGCTGTTTCACATCCCGCTTGCAAATCTAAGTTTTACATGTGCTGCCAAGATACGTTCATGCGCCGTCAACACGGTACATGCTACTCGTGTTTAAAACCACACACTGCTTAACACTGCTTAAAACGATTTAATTTAACTTACCAATTTGCCCAGACACATTTATTTTATTTTATATTCCCACTAGTTTGTAGATTTTTTTTAAATGTTATGTTTGTTATTGGGTGCTTTCCACTTCATGTACCCACATACAGCGCTGGCTTAAAGCAATACATTCTGGTCCTGACGCAATGCATTGTGGTTAGATTTTTATCGTCCGCTGCATTATGTCACCATGTCACGTCGTACAAAAACCTCGCGAGAGCAAGACAGATCATCCTGCACCTCTTAAGTGTTATGTAGTTTTGCCTGAAACGCAAAAATAAAACAAAGCAATTAAAGCCGATCAGTGGCTCAAATTCTGCTGTAGCGATTGAAGAACTTTTGTCGGAAGTTGGATTCGAACCCACGCCTTACTTCGGAGAACAGAATACCCCTTACTTTGAAAGGCCATTTTCGCTGCGCAGGAGGCTTTAGACCGCTCGGCCATGGGGCAGTTTCCAGTTGAACCCTAAGGAGTAGGTTAAGTCCAGCCTTGGCTTCCAAGCTGACGTTTTTCTACATATGTGCTTGTGTATCATGGACAGTAAGAGGGGGCAGGCAAGGAGAGAATTTCTCTCTTTGGGGATCAATAGAGTGTTGTTATTATAACGTCTAAAACGTATGATGGTCTGTCGATAAATCAATAACAATATCAATGAAGTCAATGTTTATCTAAAGGAATCAGAATTCAGGAAAAGCCAGGGGCCGGACCGAGTGTAGGGGGCGTGGCCAGAGACAGCCTGCTGACTGTTCCAAATCATGGGTGCATGTTACAAGTCCGGAACATATTTTAACTTAGTACTAACTTAGCATCATATTTGATCTGATTCGACTGAATATCCCAGGTTTCCATCTCTCATGCATCTGGTGTGACGTGTTTTCAGACTCTCAGGCTGGCGCAAAGAAATCTTACGGGAATTGAACGTCTCACTCCGGTCAGCTGACCAAAGTTGGTAACCTTGGTATTGTGTGTAGGAGATTCGGTATAACTATAATTTCGTTCTCCATTTACATGCCCGTAGTGTCTTTAAGTGTTATGTAGTTTTGCCTGAAACGCAAAAATAAAACAAAGCAATTAAAGCCGATCAGTGGCTCAAATTCTGCTGTAGCGATTGAAGAACTTTTGTCGGAAGTTGGATTCGAACCCACGCCTTACTTCGGAGAACAGAATACCCCTTACTTTGAAAGGCCATTTTCGCTGCGCAGGAGGCTTTAGACCGCTCGGCCATGGGGCAGTTTCCAGTTGAACCCTAAGGAGTAGGTTAAGTCCAGCCTTGGCTTCCAAGCTGACGTTTTTCTACATATGTGCTTGTGTATCATGGACAGTAAGAGGGGGCAGGCAAGGAGAGAATTTCTCTCTTTGGGGATCAATAGAGTGTTGTTATTATAACGTCTAAAACGTATGATGGTCTGTCGATAAATCAATAACAATATCAATGAAGTCAATGTTTATCTAAAGGAATCAGAATTCAGGAAAAGCCAGGGGCCGGACCGAGTGTAGGGGGCGTGGCCAGAGACAGCCTGCTGACTGTTCCAAATCATGGGTGCATGTTACAAGTCCGGAACATATTTTAACTTAGTACTAACTTAGCATCATATTTGATCTGATTCGACTGAATATCCCAGGTTTCCATCTCTCATGCATCTGGTGTGACGTGTTTTCAGACTCTCAGGCTGGCGCAAAGAAATCTTACGGGAATTGAACGTCTCACTCCGGTCAGCTGACCAAAGTTGGTAACCTTGGTATTGTGTGTAGGAGATTCGGTATAACTATAATTTCGTTCTCCATTTACATGCCCGTAGTGTCTTTAAGTGTTATGTAGTTTTGCCTGAAACGCAAAAATAAAACAAAGCAATTAAAGCTGATCAGTGGCTCAAATTCTGCTGTAGCGATTGAAGAACTTTTGTCGGAAGTTGGATTCGAACCCACGCCTTACTTCGGAGAACAGAATACCCCTTACTTTGAAAGGCCATTTTCGCTGCGCAGGAGGCTTTAGACCGCTCGGCCATGGGGCAGTTTCCAGTTGAACCCTAAGGAGTAGGTTAAGTCCAGCCTTGGCTTCCAAGCTGACGTTTTTCTACATATGTGCTTGTGTATCATGGACAGTAAGAGGGGGCAGGCAAGGAGAGAATTTCTCACTTTGGGGATCAATAGAGTGTTGTTATTATAACGTCTAAAACGTATGATGGTCTGTCGATAAATCAATAACAATATCAATGAAGTCAATGTTTATCTAAAGGAATCAGAATTCAGGAAAAGCCAGGGGCCGGACCGAGTGTAGGGGGCGTGGCCAGAGACAGCCTGCTGACTGTTCCAAATCATGGGTGCATGTTACAAGTCCGGAACATATTTTAACTTAGTACTAACTTAGCATCATATTTGATCTGATTCGACTGAATATCCCAGGTTTCCATCTCTCATGCATCTGGTGTGACGTGTTTTCAGACTCTCAGGCTGGCGCAAAGAAATCTTACGGGAATTGAACGTCTCACTCCGGTCAGCTGACCAAAGTTGGTAACCTTGGTATTGTGTGTAGGAGATTCGGTATAACTATAATTTCGTTCTCCATTTACATGCCCGTAGTGTCTTTAAGTGTTATGTAGTTTTGCCTGAAACGCAAAAATAAAACAAAGCAATTAAAGCCGATCAGTGGCTCAAATTCTGCTGTAGCGATTGAAGAACTTTTGTTGGAAGTTGGATTCGAACCCACGCCTTACTTCGGAGAACAGAATACCCCTTACTTTGAAAGGCCATTTTCGCTGCGCAGGAGGCTTTAGACCGCTCGGCCATGGGGCAGTTTCCAGTTGAACCCTAAGGAGTAGGTTAAGTCCAGCCTTGGCTTCCAAGCTGACGTTTTTCTACATATGTGCTTGTGTATCATGGACAGTAAGAGGGGGCAGGCAAGGAGAGAATTTCTCTCTTTGGGGATCAATAGAGTGTTGTTATTATAACGTCTAAAACGTATGATGGTCTGTCGATAAATCAATAACAATATCAATGAAGTCAATGTTTATCTAAAGGAATCAGAATTCAGGAAAAGCCAGGGGCCGGACCGAGTGTAGGGGGCGTGGCCAGAGACAGCCTGCTGACTGTTCCAAATCATGGGTGCATGTTACAAGTCCGGAACATATTTTAACTTAGTACTAACTTAGCATCATATTTGATCTGATTCGACTGAATATCCCAGGTTTCCATCTCTCATGCATCTGGTGTGACGTGTTTTCAGACTCTCAGGCTGGCGCAAAGAAATCTTACGGGAATTGAACGTCTCACTCCGGTCAGCTGACCAAAGTTGGTAACCTTGGTATTGTGTGTAGGAGATTCGGTATAACTATAATTTCGTTCTCCATTTACATGCCCGTAGTGTCTTTAACCGGCTGCACAAACTGGATCCGCCTCCATTACGACACAACTTTGCCCTTATTGGCTTAAGAATTTAGTCACATACATGACGTATATCTGCTATTTCTCCCGAGAAGCAGGTAAAGCAGTGGTAACTGCTTTGTAGTTAATTTACCTGGTAAAATTAAGTTTAAATAAATGATATAAATACTGTAATAGTACTCGTGAGCTTTGTTTATTTGTTATTAGTTATTGTAATGTTGCGCTGCTTTATTTGTTTAATCGTCTAGTCTGTGGAGACATTCAAGTTAATCAAATAAGAATTGCACTGTACACTGTACATGACCATAAAAACTTTGTATCCTTGAAATAAATGTTTTTGATCTTTTCCTTGGCAGTTATCTTTTCACACAGGGCCTCTATGTACACGATAGTTTTTTTTTTCACGACTAACAGTATGGATCAGGAGTTGGTTATTGTAAAAGAAGTAATGTGCATGCAGGTGATATTTGTATAGATTTATCCACACCCTTGTAGCAGTGCTGCCATTGCAGTCAGATCTCGCAAACTAGGAGTATTAGTTGTCTTTATTTCTCTTTATTTCTTGACGCCAACCCTCTCCATTAATCCGGGCTTGGGACTGGCACCTACCTGAGCTGGCTTGCTCCCTTAAGTGGCTGGGTTAGGCTAAACTATATATATATATTTACCAAGACTACAATAAAACATCTCGAAATGTGTAGTCTAGCAAAACGCAGTTTAAAGAAGGTAGCCTACCTGGCGAAATTGCAAACAAATTAAGGGCGTTAGGCAGCCTTTCCAAACCGCTTATCCTACTGGATCGCGGGGGGTCTGGAGCCTATCCCGGAAGCAATGGGCACGAGACAGGGAACAACCCAGGATGGCGGGCCAGCCCATTGCAGGGCACACTCACACACTATTCACTCACGCATACACTCCTATGGGCAATTTAGCAACTCCAATTAGCCTCAGCATGTTTTTGGACTGTGGGGGAAACCAGAGTACCCGGAGGAAACCCCACGATGACATGGGTAGAACATGCAAACTCCACACACATGTGACCCAGGTGGAGACTCGAACCCGGGCCCTAGAGGTGTGAGGCAACAGTGCTAACCACTGCACCACCATGCTGCCCCCTAAATGGAAAACCATTAAATACAAAAGGAAAACAAAAGTGCTGTAAGACTGTATACTTATGTGTATGTTAGTAAAGGCTGTAGCTGACACAACGGACCCCACTAATTAGAAAGGGGTAATTGTACACATGTGGCATCCAGTATGTTCTTCTATAACAGTTTTTTAAAAAAAAAAAAACTCACATTACACAAATTGGCACTATCAAAACGAGGATTATGGGGAAAATGGGGACTGTGATGGAGATTACATACACGTAGGCATGGTATTTAGTTTTTTTTAATCTGGTCACCTTCCAGAGTAATTGTAAACTAAAACCATCTTCACCCTATTTGATTCTTTATAAATGGACAATCAGTCGTGCAGTAAATGGGGGTATAGAGAGACACAGAGCTTGTCTAACAAGAAACCCTGGGAAGCTAACATTAATAGGGTGGGTATGGATAGCAAAACCATTGATACAGATTACAGATTTATATCTCACCTGAACCCTGGCGGGCTCCGTGCCAATAGGGGTTGGGATTAGGGTTAGTTAACTTAAGTAGTAATATTGATGTGTATATTCTCCTATTCTCCAGTCAGTGAATCGTGAAACGTAATGTTAATATGTTTCTATACCTATATGTTCTGCTTAAAAACCCATAAAGGCAAGCACAGTGTTTAGACATTCTGTTACTTAGACTAGTAAACACTAAGATCCTTCAGCTTTCAATTAACCTGACACAACAGTCTAAACAACAAATGTGTGCCATGTCATTTGTCATCTTTACATCTTGTATCCTTTATATGGTAATTGGATTTTCAAGGTGGAATTGCAGGTCGATCATTTTAAGGATCTAGATGTAAACCTCCCTGGTGTTGCTTTAATATTTTTTTTGCACAATTTGCTTCACACACTTCCTCCAGCAGAGAAGCTTACAATACTACACCCCACCAAATGACTGGATGATGCCTTTTTATTTAAGGTCTGGCTGTGAGCCTCGATTACCGATACACTATCTTCAGGCTCCTGCCGGGATCAGTCAGTATGGTGGACCTTTGGAGGAATGGGTACAAAACCATCAGGAAAGTTTGCAGGTGCTTCAAGAGTATGTGAAGGCTTAGTTGGAGGAACAAGCCACACCACGAAATCGGAAACACAATGAGTTGGTTAATGATTAGGGGTTTGATGAAGGTCAGCTGGTGTGTTTGCGGAACCATGTTCGAGGTAAAATACAGGATCATTGGGATGCCTGTTTGTATATGGTAGTTCGGTGTCCCCAAGATCAGGGTGCAGTTTACTCTGCAACTCCAATGGAGGGGGACGGGGTTGTCCGTCAAGTTCACCGAACAGAGTTGCGTCCAGTACCACAGGGGGTTGTTATGTCAGGGGAAGATGTTCTGGTAATGTCTCCTGAGTCTGGGTTGCCCACAGGGGCAACAGAAATGGAATCGGATGAGGACTCTGTGATTTTACGGGGACAGGGCTGGTGGGAGGGGTCGCAATAGAGCATCCACAAGTAGGCCTCGTATAATGGAGGAGGTTATGTCCCCCCCGAGGTGTAGAGACCAGTTAAACGTTCGGTGAGGTCCACCACTGGTCATCATACCAACCCTTATAAGTTACCACGGTCAGTGAATGATCGTTCGGTTGGGGAGGAAGACCAGTGGTTTGGGGATAGAATTCTTAGCTGTGATCGTTGGGTCATCAATTTCATTTTGGGGAATGGATTGTAGCCAGGCAATTATAGGCAGGTATAGGAACTGCAGTTAGGACAGGAGGCATAGCCGGGGCGAGATGGCTGTGCATGCTCCGATGGTAGGGCATATTGGCAAAGGAGCAGGCACGGGAAAGACAGGCAGGGTCCTGATAGATTTGGTGGAGCATCGGCGGGCATATTGAATTTGCAGTGTAGCAGCCTTTCTGTTTGCTTGTTTCAGGGGTGAACAATCTTATCCGCAAAGGGCCGGTGTGTATGCAGGTTTTCGCTGCAACTCCCTAATTAGATTTCTAATTAGAGGACTGATTAGCTGAAGAGTCCTCATACCTGGTTTTGAAGAGCTGACCTAAAGGTTACCCCAAAAACCTGTTTTTTTTTTGTTTGAATGGGGCAGTGAGTCATGGGGTAAACTACTGTTCTTTAGGGGTTTTCAAGGTGGAATTACGGGTCGATAATTTTAAGGATCAGGTTGTAAACCTCCCTGGTGTTGCTTTAATATGTTTTATCTGAGGTTGTATCGTGTATTATCAAGCCAGCCGGCTTAGTGGCCTCGGGAGCGGGGTTTAGTGGGAGCAGCTGGCTAGTTTTATTTTCTTTTTTGTTTGTGTCTTTTTCTTTGTTGTATGTATATTTTGGGTTCATTATTAGGCAGGCTGGGCCTTTTGGCACCTGTAGTCTGGGTGCTGGATTGCCCATAGGGGTCTTTTTTATTGCTGTGATTTGCTGTGTCATTCACTAGTGTGATTTGTGCTGGATGTGTTTTTAAGGTTGTGCTGTGGCGTGTACCTGAGCAAACTTTGGGCAACCTGTTCTCTTGTTGGCTTTATTGACAAAGGGTGGATTAGTCTAATTACGGCCTGCTACAAATAGCTGCATATAACGTATAAAAAAAATCACCTTATGGGTGCTCCGTAGGGTAGCAAGATCTTGAGTTTTTTTTACAGTACTCGGGTACGTTTTAAAATTTTCGACCAATCAGCAAACATTATTCTGACAGCATAGCTGGGAAACCAATGAAAAGTGAGTGCAACGTTCTAGAACTTGACTTCGGGTTGACGCTCCCTATAAAAGAGCTGGGTACTGCTTCAAGGCGTTCAGTTGGCGCTACCTCCTGATAGAGTAGCACTGTACGGCTCTTGTTCCGTAAAACAACATCAAAAGGATGAAAAAAAAACAATAATTAAAGAAGACGAAAAAAATCAATTTTTAAAGAAGACGAAAAAAACATCGTCTAAAAAAATAAGCCAAAAAAAATAATATCCGAAGAAGGAAAAACATGCAAAGTAAAAAAAACAAACAAAAATAAAAAACAATATCCAAAGAAGAAGGAAAAAAACATCCAAAGGGAGAAAAGAAGAACTGAAGGGCCAACGAGGTAGGAGGAAATACAAATTTCGTTTCAGCACCGTTGGAGTGCCAAGCCGTGAAAAGCATTTGGCCAGAAGACAAGGTAAGTGTTGTACCTGTTATTTTAAAACAGCGCTTTTCAAAATGCTGCTTTATAATCGTTTGAGATCGTTAGCCAGTGTGACAGGTGAAGGCTTTTTGAGTTTACCAACATAAAGTTTTATTTCTGTATTAGGACATTGTCAGGAACAATGATGTGTTCATCGCTATGATGTGGTCAAAAAGCGATGCATTGAATCTTAGAAACATTTGTGATTTTTCAAACGATGCTTTTCCTTTTATTTAATCAGTAAAATTTCCATCGGTTTTATATAGTGCCCCTTGAAATATGTCTTTAGCTCATTTTCCGGGCATTTTACTAGAATGCATCCTGAGAAATACACAAGCTCTGCTGCATTTCCGTGCCTCGATGTTTAGTGCCGAGTATAATTGTTGCAGTTGCCTTTTATATATTCCATGAGACCTGTTGGTACCAAGAGAAGTGTGAGACTGTCAGGGTGAATTTATCATACAATCGCACGCATAAATACCTGAGGGTTGCCAGTCCTTTTGCGTTGTTACAGGAGGACTAGAGCTGACGAGTGTGTTTCTACACACTATCAAGGGCATTGTAGTACAGTTTTCTCAGGTGGGAGAATGCTGCCGATCTCCTATTTGACAATACAGCCCTTGATATATTAGAATATTACAGAACTAGAAGCCTTTTGCAAGGAAGAATGTGAGAAAATCCCAAGTACAAGAACTGAAAGCCTTTCAGCTGGCTATAAGAAGCGCTTGTAAGCTGTGATATCTGGCAGAGGAGGTGTTACTAAGTACTGATTACGTAGGGTGCCCAAACTTTTGCAGAGTGCCATAATAATGTTTTTATTTTGTAATTTTGTTCAATTTATGGCATAAAAAGTAACTATTCATCAATGTTTGCTGAAAATATTGTGTATTTTTCCCCCAGTTCCTAAAGAGACTGTATTAACTGATATTGTTGCTTTTGTAATTGAAAAGATGTTATTTGTCAAGGGGTGCCAAACCTTTGCATAAGACTGTACACAGTGTGTGTATGTGTTTATGTGAGTGTGTGTCTGTGTGTGTGTGTGTATATATATATGTGTGTGTGTGTATATATTTCTGTATATGCATGTGTATATATATATTTATATATAGTTCACACACATTCAAACTTATTTGAATACACATTCAAAATTATTTTTATTATTATTATTTTCGTTTTTTTTTTTTTTTTGTGTTTTAAAATTTTTTATTTTTGCAATGGAAATAAAAATAAAGCAGTCCTCCGTAGAGGAGGGGTGGTGGAGGGAATATATATATATATATACATATATATAAAATAATTGTCACACAACTGGGGTGACATGCCTTTCCTGCTCACCCAATTTTAGTGCACTTTAGTTATGCATAATGACCTTCTAGTCTCGATACACCCATATATATATATGTATATATATATATAGTTTTTTTTGTTTTTTTTTTTGCAATAGACAATAAAAATAACGCAGTTCTCCGTAAAGGAGGGATGGTGGATGGAATATATATATACATATATATAAAATAATTGTCACACAACCTGGGTGACATGCCTTGCCTGCTCACCCAGTTTTAGTGCACCTTAGTTATTCATAATGACCATCTAGTCTCGATACACCCATAAATATATATGTATATATATATAGTTTTTTTTGTTTTTTTTTTTGCAATAGACAATAAAAATAACGCAGTTCTCCATAAAGGAGGGATGGTGGATGGAATATATATATACATATATATAAAATAATTGTCACACAACTTGGGTGACATGCCTTGCCTGCTCACCCAATTTTAGTGCAACTTAGTTATCCATAATGACCAACTAGTCTCGATACACCCATATATATATATATATGTACATATGTATATAGTTTTTTTATTAGCAATAGAAAAGAAAAATAACGCAGTTCTCCGTAAAGGAGGGATGGTGGATGGAATATATATATATATATATACATTTATATAAAATAATTGTCACACAACCTGGGTGACATGCCTTGCCTGCTCACCCAATTTTAGTGCACCTTAGTTATCCATACTGACCATCTAGTCTCGACACACCCATATATATATATATATATATATATATATATATATGTATATATATAGATATTTTTTCTTTTTCTTGTGTTTTTTTTTCGCAATGGATATTAAAAATAAAGCAGTCCTCCGTAAAGGAGGGGTGGTGGAGGGAATATATATATACATATATATATAAAATAATTGTCACACAACCTGGGTGACATGCCTTGCCTGCTCACCCAATTTTAGTGCAACTTAGTTATCCATAATGACCAACTAGTCTCGATACACCCATATATATATATATATATGTACATATATATAGTTTTTTTATTAGCAATAGAAAAGAAAAATAACGCAGTTCTCCGTAAAGGAGGGATGGTGGATGGAATATATATATATATATATATATATATATATATATATATATATATATATATATATACATTTATATAAAATAATTGTCACACAACCTGGGTGACATGCCTTGCCTGCTCACCCAATTTTAGTGCACTTTAGTTATCCATACTGACCATCTAGTCTCGACACACCCATATATATATATATATATATATATATATATATATATATATATATATATGTATATATATATAGATATTTTTTCTTTTTCTTGTGTTTTTTTTTCGCAATGGATATTAAAAATAAAGCAGTCCTCCGTAAAGGAGGGGTGGTGGAGGGAATATATATATACATATATATATAAAATAATTGTCACACAACCTGGGTGACATGCCTTGCCTGCTCACCCAATTTTAGTGCAACTTAGTTATCCATAATGACCAACTAGTCTCGATACACCCATATATATATATATATATGTACATATATATAGTTTTTTTATTAGCAATAGAAAAGAAAAATAACGCAGTTCTCCGTAAAGGAGGGATGGTGGATGGAATATATATATATATATATATATATATATATATATATATATATACATTTATATAAAATAATTGTCACACAACCTGGGTGACATGCCTTGCCTGCTCACCCAATTTTAGTGCACTTTAGTTATCCATACTGACCATCTAGTCTCGACACACCCATATATATATATATATATATATATATATATATATATATATATATATATGTATATATATATATATATATATATATATATATATATGTATATATATAGATATTTTTTCTTTTTCTTGTGTTTTTTTTTCGCAATGGATATTAAAAATAAAGCAGTCCTCCGTAAAGGAGGGGTGGTGGAGGGAATATATATATACATTTATATAAAATAATTGTCACACAACTGGGGTGACATGCCTTGCCTGCTCACCCAATTTTAGTGCACCTTAGTTATCCATAATGACCAACTAGTCTCGATACACCCATAAATATATATATATATATGTACATATATATAGTTTTTTTATTAGCAATAGAAAAGAAAAATAACGCAGTTCTCCGTAAAGGAGGGATGGTGGATGGAATATATACATACATATATATAAAATAATTGTCACACAACCTGGGTGACATGCCTTGCCTGCTCACCCAATTTTAGTGCAACTTAGTTATCCATAATGACCAACTAGTCTCGATACACCCATAAATATATATGTATATATATAGTTTTTTTTTTTTTCGCAATGGACAATAAAAATAACGCAGTTCTCCGTAAAGGAGGGATGGTGGATGGAATATATATATAAAATAATTGTCACACAACCGGGGTGACATGCCTTGCCTGCTCACCCAATTTTAGTGCACCTTAGTTATTCATAATGACCATCTAGTCTCGATACACCCATAAATATATATGTATATATATGTATTGTTTTTTTTTTTTTTTTTTTTTTGCAATAGACAATAAAAATAGCGCAGTTCTCCATAAAGGAGGGATGGTGGATGGAATATATATATACATATATATATAAAATAATTGTCACACAACCTGGGTGACATGCCTTGCCTGCTCACCCAATTTTAGTGCAACTTAGTTATCCATAATGACCAACTAGTCTCGATACACCCATATATATATATATATATATGTACATATATATAGTTTTTTTATTAGCAATAGAAAAGAAAAATAACACAGTTCTCCGTAAAGGAGGGATGGTGGATGGAATATATATATATATATATATATATATATATATATATATATATATATATATATATATATATATATATATATATATATATATATACATTTATATAAAATAATTGTCACACAACCTGGGTGACATGCCTTGCCTGCTCACCCAATTTTAGTGCACTTTAGTTATCCATACTGACCATCTAGTCTCGACACACCCATATATATATATATATATATATATATGTATATATATAGATATTTTTTCTTTTTCTTGTGTTTTTTTTTCGCAATGGATATTAAAAATAAAGCAGTCCTCCGTAAAGGAGGGATGGTGGATGGAATATATATATAAAATAATTGTCACACAACCGGGGTGACATGCCTTGCCTGCTCACCCAATTTTAGTGCACCTTAGTTATTCATAATGACCATCTAGTCTCGATACACCCATAAATATATATGTATATATATATAGTTTTTTTATTAGCAATAAAAAAGAAAAATAACGCAGTTCTCCGTAAAGGAGGGATGGTGGATGGAATATATATATATATATATATATATATATATATATATATATATATATATACATTTATATAAAATAATTGTCACACAACCTGGGTGACATGCCTTGCCTGCTCACCCAATTTTAGTGCACTTTAGTTATCCAGAATGACCATCTAGTCTCGATACACCCATGAATATATATGTATATATATATATATATATATATATATATATATATATATATATATTGTTTTTCTGTTTTTTTTTTGCAATAGACAATAAAAATAACGCAGTTCTCCATAAAGGAGGGATGGTGGATGGAATATGTATATGCATATATATAAAATAATTGTCACACAACCTGGGTGACATGCCTTGCCTGCTCACCCAATTTTAGTGCACCTTAGTTATCCATACTGACCATCTAGTCTCGATACACCCATATATATATATATATATATATATATATATATATATATATGTACATATATATGTACATATATATAGTTTTTTTATTAGCAATAGAAAAGAAAAATAACGCAGTTCTCCGTAAAGGAGGGATGGTGGATGGAATATATATATATATATATACATTTATATAAAATAATTGTCACACAACCTGGGTGACATGCCTTGCCTGCTCACCCAGTTTTAGTGCACCTTAGTTATCCATAATGACCATCTAGTCTCGATACACCCATAAATATATATGTATATATATATATATATATATATATATAGTTTTTTTATTTTTTTCGTAATGGACAATAAAAATAACGCAGTTCTCCGTAAAGGAGGGATGGTGGATGGAATATATATATACATATATACATTTATATAAAATAATTGTCACACAACCTGGGTGACATGCCTTGCCTGCTCACCCAGTTTTAGTGCACCTTAGTTATCCATACTGACCATCTAGTCTCGATACACCCATAAATATATATACTGAACAAAAATATAAACGCAACACTCTTGTTTCTGCTCCCATTTTTCATGAGATGGACTTAAAGACCTACAATTCATTCCAGATACACAATATTACCATTTCTCTCAAACATTTCTCACAAATCAGTCTAAATGTGTGATAGTGAGCACTTCTGCTTTGCTGAGATAATCCATCCCACCTCACAGGTGTGCCACATCAAGATGCTGATCTGACATCATGGGTAGTGCACAGGTGTACCTTATACTGCCCACAATAAAAGGCCACCCTGGAATGTGCAGTTTTTTGCTTTATTGGGGGTCTGGGGACTCAGAACCGGTCAGTATCTGGTGTGACCACCATTTGCCTCATACAATGCAACACATCTTCTTCGCATAGAGTTTATCAGATTGTCAATTGTGGCCTGTGGAATGTTGGTCCACTCCTCTTCAATGGCTGTGCGAAGTTGTTGGATATTAGTGGGAACTGGTACACGCTGTCGTATACGCCGGTCAAGCACATCCCAAACATGCTCAACGGGTGACATGTCCGGTGAGTATGCTGGCCATGCAAGAACTGGGACATTTTCAGCTTCCAAGAACTGTGTACAGATCCTTGCAACATGGGGCCGTGCATCATCTGTCTGAGTGGCTGGTCTCAGACGATCTTGGAGGTGAACCTGCTGGATGTGGAGGTCCTGGGCTGGTGTGGTTACACGTGGTCTGCGGTTGTGAGGCCGGTTGGATGTACTGCCATATTCTCTGAAACGCCTTTGGAGACGGCTTATGGTTGAGAAATGAACATTCAATGCACGAGCAACAGATCTGGTTGACATTCCTGCTGTCAGCATGCCAATTGCACGCTCCCTCAATGCTTGTGGCATCTGTGGCATTTTGCTGTGAGACAAAACTGCACATTCCAGGGTGGCCTTTTATTGTGGGCAGTATAAGGTACACCTGTGCACTACCCATGATGTCAGATCAGCATCTTGATGTGGCACACCTGTGAGGTGGGATGGATTATCTCAGCAAAGCAGAAGTGCTCACTATCACACATTTAGACTGATTTGTGAGAAATGTTTGAGAGAAATGGTAATATTGTGTATCTGGAATGAATTGTAGATCTTTAAGTCCATCTCATGAAAAATGGGAGCAAAAACAAAAGTGTTGCGTTTATATTTTTGTTCAGTGTATGTATATGTATACATATAGTTTTTTTTGTGTTTGTGAAAACGGGTCTTTAATCGGGGAAACGGAGCGGGTAGAGCAGGACGGAACGCAGGCATTGACAAACTACAATGACGGACAGGGCAAACAGGTAAGACCAGGACTTAAAATAGGTCATGACTAATCAAAGTAATCGGGCAAAGCAGGAGACGATCAGGGAAGCACACGTGGGTAATCAGGGGGCGTGGCACACACGAGGAGCGGACAAGCCGGGCATATATGTATATCTATATAAAACCTCATTAATGAGGGACAGGGAACAGAACGGACAGACAGAACTGGCACAGGGGAAGGAGCCAGGACAAGACTTGACATAAGACAGGAAAGGCAGAGAAACAGATCAGAAAGGGGGACACGGAGGGAACAGGCAGGACAAAAGGACCGGGAGTGAACGAAGGGAACATCGGGGAAAGAGGAGCAGAAGCCAGAGGGACGAGGGACAAAGAGAGGAGGGACAGAGACAGGAGGAACAAAGCGAGGGGGAGCAGAGGCAGGAGGGACAAAGACGGGAGGCCAGGGAGAGAAGGAGGGGGAACCAAGAGGAGCCCGAGGGAGACCCAGCGGGCGACGGGAGGCAGCCGGAAGGGCTGCAGGCGGCCGGGAGGCCGGAGCCGGAGGGGCCGAGGAGACGGGGTGAGGGACAGACGCAGGGACGAAGGAGGGAGTCGGAGGGGAGACCAGGGAAGGGGACGAAGGAGCTGGAAGGGACCCTGGCGAGGGCAAGGAGAGAGGGGGAGCCGCAGCAGACGGCGACGTCCTCCGACACGCCAGAGCGGGAGGACCAGCAGGCGAATGAGGAGCCGCCGTCGGGGGGCCCGCAGGCAACCGATAAGACGCCGGAGGAGGGACCGAGGCAGGGCGACGAGGCCGCGGAGGGGGACCCGCAGACGACAGCCGACCCGGAGGGCCAGGACCCGCAGGTGCCGACCAAGCCCTAGCGCCGGCGAGGGAGGGCGAGCCAGGGGGCTGGGCGGGTGGGACCCCAGCCGTGCATCTGTGTCCTCTCCCCTTATGGGACACAGACATAAGGACCTGCGGCCGGGGTCGGGCTCGTCGGGGTGAGGGTACCAGAGTCACAGGGGGAGAAGGGACTGGAGTGGGGCCAGGGACTGGAGCTGCAGGCTGCAGAGGGGGCGCCTGCCCGGGAGCTGCAGGCAGGGAAAGCGCCTCGGACGTGGGCGCGGTAGCTGCAGGCAGCGGAGACGGCTGCTCGGGCTCTGGGGCCGCAGGGGGCACTTATTTTATTATATAAAATAAGTGTCACACAACCGGGGTGACATGCCTTGCCTGCTTGTGGGATGAGGAAGACTCAGGGACTGGAAATGGGATTAAAACTGAAGATGTGCTCATTCCTTTGTGTATTTACAAATTTTCCTTCCGTCAGACATGAGGAGTTTGCTGCTATATTTGGCACTAATAGAGATTCTGATGCTGCTATTTTTATTGTCTATTAGTTTGTTATTATTTACAAGTTCTGTTGTGTTTTTGCATTTTTCTCTTCTGGTTAATTAACTGCTGTCTGTTTGCTGTGAAGTATGAGTGTGGTGAGTAAGACTCAGGGACTGGAAGTGGGATTACAACTAAAGATAACATGCTTATTCCTTTTTGTATTGTTTACAAATTTCCTTCCGTCAAACATGAGGAGTTTGCTGCTATATTGTGCACTAACAGAGATTCTGATGCTGCTATTTTTATTGTTTATAAATGTGTTATTGTTTCCAGTATTCAAGTATTCGAGTATTCAATAAATGCTAAATTGAGAAATTTTGTGTATCGTTTGTTATTATTAGTGTGATATTTTACCATGCAAATAGAGGGGAAAACGTCCAATTATCGGCCAAAAAAAATCAGCAGCATATATCGGCCATCGCCTGACCCTTGACTTGAAAAACCCATATCGGTCGACCTCTAGTAACAGTACATTCTGTCCAATTCATCCATCGAGTTAAGTCACACACCCACTTGAGGGGGCACTCCGGCAGACGTGAGGATGGGGATGTTCTTTCCGCTATAACATCCACTGCAGAAGTACATCTCGCTCCTGTTCACAGGGCTTACTTCAATGATGAAGCAGGGCTGGTTGTCTGGACAAGAAGTTGTCCTGCTGCTGGGTCTCGGTGCCGTTTTTCCACCTAAGCTTGAAGGTGGAAATGTGTTCCAACTTGGTCCCTGGGACTGCAGCATAGCCAAACATCGCGAGCAGCGTCGGCCACACCCACCACCAGAACCATCACACCGTCCTATACACATAAAGAAGAACTAAAACATAGAGTGTTGTGACAATCTATGCGTTAATGTTTGGCAGCATAGGTGATTCATTAAAATTATACCGAAGAATGGAAAATGTGATATTTAGAATATTTTTTGCCATTTAGTAGCTAATTTAAGCACTTACCCAATGCCTCAATTTGTTTTAGGTCAGTAATGTCTGAGCCAAAAGAATGAATGTATGAATTTAATACAATTCACCCACTCCCACCCACACACAAATCTGAAATTCAATTTAAGACACTTCTTAAACATTAGTGCATTAACAAAAAAGGAAAATCTTAAGAGATTCAGTAGGATTTTCTATGTTAGACTTAAGCTAATAGTTCAATAGTTTTTACATATTTCAATATACCAATTTGACTTTAATGTTGAAACAGATGCTAAAACATGGAATAATTTCATAACTAGAGAAACATGTTATTCACAAACACTAGCAAAGGTAGCTTATAGTTAAGCTTACTTAAGTCAGCAAGTCAGGCTACAGTGTGTAAGAATAGTCGTAAACGATAATTTGTCTCAGTCTTACATGACAGAATAAGTAAACAGAAAATATAAAATGGCTGAAACAGCGTCATTAACGCCAGCTACAGTAGAGGCGCAGAAAAGGTGTCATGACTGAAGTATTCCCAAACTCTGGAAGACCGTATGCGAGCCTTTTTTGCCGCGTGTTTCTCCAGAGGCTCCGGAGCTCCGCTGGTTGACACAGCCATGTTGGTTCATGTGCAGGGGGACGAGCGGCAAATTTCTTTTTTGCAGGGTGGTAGGTGATGTCTCATTAATATTTATGAGAGAAGTGCTACATGATTGGCCAGTGCATGCCTTACAAAATGGTGCGGCACTGCATCCAAGCCTGCGGCACTCAGAGTCACAAATACAGTGGAAACCATTTGTAGTAATTACGTCTGTCTGGCTGATTTCCAACTAATTGATATTTGTATATTTATTACATGAATATAAGGTAATATAAGGTAATAGAAGAGGTATTTAATGGTTTTCCATCTGAGGAATTTGCAAAAAACTGCAGTGCATGATGGGTCGGACCTAAAGGCTGCCTTAACGTCCTCATCTGTATGACGACATACATCAAGACTAGGAAGGTGCATAATGTTCATGTCTGGTTGCGTTTGTTGGTCCAGAAAGTAATTCAATTTCGCCATGTAGGTTACGTTCTTAAAAACTGCTTGGATATAGCCCGATTATATGCTGTGGGCCTTTTAATTTCTTTGTTTACCAGGTAGGCTACCTTCTTTAAACTGCGTTTTGTTAGACTACATATTTAGGGAGGTCTTTATAAATTTATAGTAGTCTTCATAAATATGTACATAGTTTAGCCTAACCCAGCCACTTAAGGGAGAAAGCCAGCTCAACTAGGTGTCGGTCCCAAGCCCGGATTAATGGGGAGGGTTGGCGTCAAGAAATAAAGAGACTGTATC
This sequence comes from Brienomyrus brachyistius, assembly GCF_023856365.1. NCBI lineage: Eukaryota > Metazoa > Chordata > Actinopteri > Osteoglossiformes > Mormyridae > Brienomyrus > Brienomyrus brachyistius. The sequence continues at coordinate 34,467 of NW_026042486.1, read as the reverse complement.
TTCACTGCATGACTGATGTCAAAATGTGTGAAATATGTGGTTGTATTAATAAATGCATTAAAGTAGGTTAATGATTCTGTGCTGTCTAAATTGTATAGAAAATTTCTACGTATAGCCAAACAAATCTCCTCCTGTTTGAAAAGGCATAGAAAAAGCAATTTAGCCACTAAAACTTTACAGTTTTTGTGAGGGACAGTCGAATTCTCTCGTTTCTCTCGTCAAGTTTTTTTGTGATCCTGCACCTACACTTTGCCGGCCCCAGGAGGATGGGCTCCCCCTTTGAGTTTGGTCCCTCCCAAGGTTTCTTCCTTCTTGGGAGTTTTTCCATGCTATCGGCGCCTATGGCTTACTCACTGGGGGCTTTGGGTGGGCATGATATAAAGCAAAGCATTTTCCCTCCCAGTTTCCTCCTCTGGTCCACATTGCAGGACCATCAGCCATCAGAAACAGCCAGACGGTCTCCTTCAGCTTCTTTAGTGTCCTTGGAAGCCAAGGCAGTTTTAGGTCTGAGAAGAGGTTTATCAGAAGGACACATATTACGTCCTTTGTCCTGAAATGTAACATGGGGAGGAAAAGTTAAGCGGTTTAGTCAGATTGGAGTCGTTTATTCAGCAGTGGCAGCGCCAGTGACTTAATGCTACAGGTGCTATAGGGGAGTGAGATTATTTAGACCGGGTGCTTTAGCTTTTCAGCTTATGTAGATGGTGTATAGAAGCACACAGCACGATAAGCTACAGCATGGATAAAATAGGATAAAATATGAAATTCTAACGTCTAGCTCACAGAGCCTCTATGTGTACTTTGAAGAAAAAATACACTACAAGTATGCTGTAAAAACCGCAAAAATGTCTTACACAATATACAGATTTTACAGATAGTTAAAGAAAAAATGAAACCAATATTTTGGGGGTGCTGTGGGGGTACTATGGTCATTGGAGGAGGAGCTAGAGCCCCCCCCCCCAAGCTTTTCCTTGGTGCTGCCACTGTTGTTCAGATTAAAAGTAACATTGTCATTAATAAACAGTACTCTGATCAAATTTTTGCATGTACAAACACAATCAAAGTTTAACCACATGTTTAGACACAATTCACACACCTGTTACATTTCCATAATGCTAAGACTCTCTACACTTACTTCATCCACTTTCTTGTTTGGTACACAGTCATTTGATGGATGTGTAAGATCATTACCAGACCGTCTGCTGCAAACTCTACAGTTAATGAATGGCTGCAAAAACACACAGACACACAAAAACAGTATTTAAAGAGTGGTGGGCAATAAATACAGTGAGAGAAGGTGTAGTAAAGATATATCTAATGATTTAAGGCAGAGCTGCTGGAGTGCAGGGTTTAATGACACAGAACAATTTTAGAGGAAAGAGCTTCCAAAGCAGGGTCACCATAAGGCTATATTATACAAAGCAAGTTCATCTAAAAGTATGAACAACAAATCCCGTTTAACTGAACACTGCTCTGTATTAAAATACTGTCCTCCGATCAAGCTAAGTGGTCCTGTAGTTCACTATTTAAAGAGGTAAATTTAAAGGGTAATTCACACTGCACATCTACCCTGCTCTGACCAGGTTTAATTACTGGCTTTCTAATTAAAACAAGAGTTAAGTCCTGCCCTTTCACCACAAAACACCACACTGCCATTTAAGGCTGATTTCAACAATGAGTTTTAGTTAACCTGGCTCGATTGAGTTAACTCTGGGTATGTAAAACCCGCTTTGTAGTACAGCCCACAGGTCTTTAAATAAGGCCAGCTAGGGTTCATAGCTCGAAGCATAATCTACAGGTCACCCCTCAGATGATTAGCATTTGCTTCTGCCTGGTAATCCAGCCTTTAAGCCTGTAAACCTACTAAAATTTGAGAATAAGGTGAAGGAACTGGCTCTTTGAGGCCACCTATGTATTTGTTACTTTATTGTTGGCTAACTTTCCCCCGCAGGGCATCAAAAAAGTTAACATGAACCTAAATTAATTTGCTAACTGATATGTCCAATGCTCACAGTCACAGTGACTCTTTACTTACCCTCTTGTCCATGAAAATACAGTCAGCCCGATGGTCTGTTGCAGTTGACTTTGGACATTTTGTTGCTCTCAAGAGAATCTCAATGTCAATGTATTCACTGCTGATCTAAATCACATAAACACGTTATATACAAAATTGCCTACAACTGTTTTAAAGGCAATATAACAAACAATAATCACCCAAAAAATGGCAAACTGTCACAGACTTGACTGCAGCAGATTCAGAGAGAAACTGTGAGAAGGTAAAATTGACCAGGGCTGAGATATACAACCATCACTTTCATTGTGAAGAGACATTAAGCATCATATGCATTGAAATTAAAACATCAAAATCAATGTGATACTCATTAGTTCAGCTTGCAGATGATGAAAGTTTCACACTTTTGTAAACACTTTCTCAGCAGTTACCTTCGGACGGCCCTGGATGTTATAGAAATTCATGTGCTGACGGGTTCCTTGATGAGCATTTTCGACTGCGAGTTTAATGGCCGTCTTGTGAGTGCAGGGAGACTGTGGTAATCTTGCTGGGCCTCTGTGGAGATAAGCAGAGCTCCATAAGCCAAAACCAGAAGCAGCAGGCGGGTCATCTTCCTCTCAGCTTTGAAGGGAGAAGCAGGACTGAGGACACTGATCTGTGGTCCCCTTATCCAGCACGTCCAGGGGCGTGTCCTTCACTCGAAACAAACAGACCTTTGAACAACATTGGAAAACTCTTCAGGATGAATTGAGGCAGGTGGTCAAGTGGGTTTATTGTTATTTCAGCCTGTTATTGTTCCTCCTGGACCACGGTGCAACACAAAGAAGAAAAACAGAAACAACACAAGATGACACAAGTGCGGGCAAGATAGAACTATACAGAGTGAAAGGAGCACAAACAGAGGGAGAAAGTGCAAGATAAACACAAGAGCAACAATACAATACTACAGGACAAGACAGCGCAGTCAAGAACACAGAGTGCAGCCAGAGCTAACCTGAATAGGGGCATCAAGGTTGCCAGGCAGGCAGAGAAACAGAAAATAGAGGTCTACTTCACATACAACAACCCACAGTGGGTGTGGCAGGGAATACAACACATTACAAACTTCAAAGGCAACAACACCGTCACTGTTAACAGCAACGCCCTTTTAGCAAAGGAGCTAAACAGCTTCTTTGCTCGTCTGGAGGAACACAGAGCAGACATAGCCACACTGCCCCCTCCCCCAATCTCCAGCACTCACAGACTCCCTCTGCAGGAACACCACGCGAGAAGGCACATTGCATCTCTAGGTGTGTGGAGTTTAAGACAAGGCAAGTGATGCTACGATAATATAATTCCTTGGTAAGACCCCACCTAGAATATTGTGTGCGGGTTTGGTTACCATACCTTAAGAAGGACATTGCTGCCTTGGAAAAGGTGCAACGTAGGGCAACGAGAATGATTCCTGGTCTTAGAGGAATGTCTAATGAGGAGAGGTTAGCTGAGCTGAATCTGTTTAGCCTCGAGCAAAGGAGACTAAGGGGGGACATAATCCAGGTGTTTAAGATTCTAACAGGTCTGGATGCTGTTCAGCCAAATGGCTATTTCAATGTTAGTTTAAATACCAGAACTCGTGGCCATAAGTGGAAATTAGCTGGAGAACATTTTAAAACGAATTTGATGAAGCATTTCTGTACACAGCGTGTAGTTAGAGTATGGAATAGTCTTCCTGTTATTGTAACACAAGCTAAAACCCTGGGTTCTTTTAAATCAGAGCTAGATAAGATTTTTGAGCTATTAGCTAAGTTCTCCTCAAAGGAGCTTGATGGGCCGAATGGCCTCCTCTCATTTGTAAATCTCTTTGGTTCTTATGAGTCAGCTTACAGAGATGAGGTCCAGAAACTGATAGGTTGGAGTTCAGCAAACAATTTGGCACTAAACAGCACAAAGACAAAGGAATCACTGACTTCAGGAAGGATGGAGGCGACACTGGCCTGCCTAGATGGATGGATGGATGTTTTTATTGACATTGTAAGTACAATGAGATTTAGTTTGGAACGCGCCAGCAGCTACACAGTATATTTACAATTATATAGATTGTGAGGCATAAAATAAGGTGTGAGTAATATAACATAACGACATAATATAAGTAATCATTAATTAATCATTACAGATGGTATGAGGTGTGAACCGCTAGGCTGCTATGGCATGTTTGGTATCAAACCGATGGAAAATCACTCCAGTTTCCAAATCTGGTCAGTGGTTACCACGAAAGTGAATATATCAAAAGTTACACCAGCCTAACGAAAATCATCAATACAAGGGAAATCACTCTGGTCATGAATCTCAAAAGGACTGATACAGACCCCCTTCCGAAAGCCCGCCAAATGGATGGTCAGCCATTGGTCCAGGAGTCGAATTCCTGGTCACTCCTATTCACGAACTTTACACTATAAAACCTGGCACCTCAGAACAAAGCCAGGAGAGGAGAAACAGAAGGGAGGAGAAAACAAAAGACCATCAGCACGAAGAGAGGCAGAGAACATCAGCCCAAGAGAAGAGAAGCCCACAAGAAGCCCTCCTGAAGCCTATCAGTGAAGACCCAGCTGGACAGAGAACTGCAACCAAGCCCAAGCTTCACCAGGAGAGGGAATCAGAGGGGCTCCACTCCAACAACCGCTGCAAACACCGCGCCTCCCTGAGTGCCATCACCCATCAGCTCATCAGCCTCCGCAACCAACTGCCAAGACCCCCCCCCCCCCCACTCTGCAACCAAGTAAACAAACTTCCTTTCATTTATAACAACCTAAACTCCTATTCACCTGCTATATTACTTTAGGACAGTATTTCCACAAATTGCTTGCTTTGCAGAACAGTATTTTCCCTTTTAAGGTTACTCATTTTAAATCTGGTCATTGCATTTTCATGATTACATTGTTTGTGTCCACTCCGTTATTTCGTGTTTATTGTTTGTTAGGTGTAATGTCTGTCTTATGTTAGTTATAGGAATAAATGCATGTCTTTTACACAACTTCAGCCTCCGTTCATTGAGTGCTCACAAGAATCCCTGCCTGTGCGATCTACGCTCTGAAACCTCAAATTCGCCTGAAATATCGCGAGACTCTCTCTCATTGGCCGTGAGGGGAGCTTCGCTACCGATCGTTTACATTACCTGGTGACGCAGCTCGTTGGACAAGCCTTCTATTCTAACCCAGGTTATTACGTGATACTGGTTATTAATGAGTTCCATTTAAGTCACACATTAACAGACTCACGGTGTTTCGCAATTGAGTTTGAGCCGACCATTCAGCATAAAAATTGGTTAATAATCACAAGGCACAAGGTTTAAACTTATTCTGAGCACACAATTTAAACTTTTTATGACCGAACGTGCAGTGAAGAAGCGCTACTGTCAACTGGTTGCAAAAGTCGCACTCATGGCAATCTGAAGGCATTTAAGCGGGATCATATGGGCTTATTATAGTTATTTTTATTTCTATTATTAGTAGTTATATTATTTTGTTTTATTTTCGGTGATTTCATTGTAGTTCTTTCGTATTAAACTGCAGTAAACTTTAACCCTATGTCTGACGAGATTCTCAGATGTAGCGCTTTGTTTCCAGGTTCAATTCGGACGAGTGTCTCCGTTTCTATATATCCTGGGAGAGATCTCTCTATTAGCGAACGGGAATACTTGTTATGAGGTTCTAACCTAAATTATGTTGCGCTTGGACATAAGACCGATAGCTTAGTTACCTATCAGGATCATACTCGTATGTGTGTGCCTGCTTTAGACAAAGCAAGTTTAACACAACTTTGCGCTGTGAGCCAAGTGTGTGTCATTTAGAAATTGGGAGTCTCCTGTGCTTGAGACCCGCCGTGGTTAAGCACCATTTGCGACGAGATATAGTGCACTCACAATTTAAATCTGTCGCCGTAACGCGTGCGCCGTCTCGCTTCAGTAATTGTTTTAAGGGGTTTTATACTGTGCAAGGCACAGAAGAAGGCCACAAGCAGCATGCGCATGCATTAAATGTGTGTGTCACTCATCTAGCGTCGGCAACCGCCTAGCTATATCTTTGGTTACCTCTAGTGGTCAGGCATAGAACTACCACTCCATTTCGAAATTGCGCCTCTAGTGGCCAGGCATAGAACTACCACTCAATTTCGATATTGCGCCTCTAGTGGCCAGGCATAGAACTACCACTCCATTTTGATATTGCGCCCCCGGTGGTCAGGCATAGAACTACCACTCCATTTCGATATTGCGCCCCCGGTGGTCAGGCATAGAACTACCACTCCAGTTCGAAATTGCGCCTCTAGTGGTCAGGCATAGAACTACCACTCCATTTCGAAATCGCGCTTCTAGTGGTCAGGCATAGAACTACCACTCCATTTCGATATTGCGCCCCCGGTGGTCAGGCATAGAACTACCACTCCATTTCGAAATTGGGCTTCTAGTGGTCAGGCATAGAACTACCACTCAATTTTGAAATTGCGCTTCTAGTGGCAAGCCATAGAAGTACTACTCCATTTCGAAATCGCGCCTCTAGTGGTCAGGCATAGAACTACCACTCCATTTCGATATTGCGCCCCCGGTGGTCAGGCATAGAACTACCACTTCATTTCGAAATTGCGCTTCTAGTGGTCAGGCATAGAACTACCACTCAATTTTGAAATTGCGCTTCTAGTGACAAGCCATAGAACTACTACTCCATTTCGAAATCGCGCCTCTAGTGGTCAGGCATAGAACTACTATTCCATTTCGAAATCGTGCCTCTAGTGGTCAGGCATAGAACTACCACTCCATTTCGAAATTGCGCCTCTAGTGGCCCGGCATAGAACTACCACTCAATTTCGATATTGCGCCTCTAGTGGCCAGGCATAGAACTACCACTCCATTTTGATATTGCGCCCCCGGTGGTCAGGCATAGAACTACCACTCCATTTCGATATTGCGCCCCCGGTGGTCAGGCATAGAACTACCACTCCAGTTTGAAATTGCGCCTCTAGTGGTCAGGCATAGAACTACCACTCCATTTCGAAATCGCGCCTCTAGTGGTCAGGCATAGAACTACCACTCCATTTCGATATTGCGCCCCCGGTGGTCAGGCATAGAACTACCACTCCATTTCGAAATTGGGCTTCTAGTGGTCAGGCATAGAACTACCACTCAATTTTGAAATTGCGCTTCTAGTGGCAAGCCATAGAAGTACTACTCCATTTCGAAATCGCGCCTCTAGTGGTCAGGCATAGAACTACCACTCCATTTCGATATTGCGCCCCCGGTGGTCAGGCATAGAACTACCACTCCATTTCGAAATTGCGCTTCTAGTGGTCAGGCATAGAACTACCACTCAATTTTGAAATTGCGCTTCTAGTGACAAGCCATAGAACTACTACTCCATTTCGAAATCGCGCCTCTAGTGGTCAGGCATAGAACTACTATTCCATTTCGAAATCGTGCCTCTAGTGGTCAGGCATAGAACTACCACTCCATTTCGAAATTGCGCCCCCGGTGGTCAGGCATAGAACTACCACTCCATTTCGATATTGCGCCCCCGGTGGTCAGGCATAGAAGTACCACTCCATTTCGATATTGCGCCCCCGGTGGTCAGGCATAGAACTACCACTCCAGTTCGAAATTGCGCCTCCAGTGGTCAGGCATAGAACTACCACTCCATTTCAAAATCGCGCCTCCAGTGGTCAGGCATAGAACTACAACTCCATTTCGATATTGCGCCCCCGGTGGTCAGGCATAGAACTACCACTCCATTTCGAAATTGCGCTTCTAGTGGTCAGGCATAGAACTACCACTCAATTTTGAAATTGCGCTTCTAGTGGCAAGCCATAGCAGTGCCACTCCATTGAAATTGCACCTCTAGTGGTCCGCCATAGTAGGTTAACAACATCTGAGTTGGGTCTCTGGTGGTCAACTGCGGTGATACAACACGCATAATTGGACACACAGGTTCTTGCCTGAAAGCAGGAATCAACTTCACAGACTAAATCAGTTTGATCACAATACATTAACATCCAATTAGGTTATTGTTGCATAACTAATTGATGTTTACAATTGAATAAGAAACACAATTCATTTGGTTTGATTCCCGTTTAACCTTTTTGATTTATTTTAGGTTTTATTTCACCTTATGCTTTCATTCATTCCATCTCCCCCAACAAGGGGACTTGCATAGAAGTTCAACCACTATTAACAACAGTAAACCAGTTACGTACACAATCCCATCAGGAAGTCGTTTGGATGTGATCAGTTGAGCCCTTCGGGTGCTGGGTGCTTACCATTCGCTCTCTGTTGGTTGAGCTTGTCTGTGGCTCTGCTGTCACTGCTTGTGATCGTACAGTTTGTCAGAACCGAAGGGGAGTTCTCAGCAATTGGATGCCCAAAAGCGTGTCAGCCCGGCTACACCCACTGACTCATTACGGGCAAGGCTGACAGGTACCTCAGGCGGTCATTACAACTTTTGAGCAGGACTTCGTTTAGGGTGAGTTCTGAGAACGGCCCTAGCTTGGACTCTCACTAGGGTGGGTGATACCTGAAGGCAATTTTGCCAGCCGATAAGCTCCACCTGGGTTGTCTCAGTTGTGCATACAGAATACGCCCTTCCAAGTTAACATTGCTGGGGATCGGGGGAGTGGAAGCCGGACTCAGGCTTGCTTGGCTGGGAGAATGATTCCTGGTCTTAGAGGAATGTTTAATGAGGAGAGGTTAGCTGAGCTGAATCTGTTTAGCCTCGAGCAAAGGAGACTAAGGGGGGACATAATCCAGGTGTTAAATCTGGTCATTGCATTACATTTTTTTTGTATCCACTCCTTTATTTCGTGTTTATTGTTTGTTAGGTGTAATGTCTGTCTTATGTTAGTTATATCCATCCATCCATTTTCCAAACTGCTTATCCTACTGGGTCGCGGGTGGTCCGGAACCTATCCCGGAATGTGGAATGGGCACGAGGCAGGGAACAATCCAGGATGGGGGGCAGCCCATCACAGGGCACACTCACACACAAATCGTGATTATATTATTGCACTATACTGTATAAATAAAAAGTAAACTTAATACCAGTTGTGGTAATAAAGTGCACAGAGAGTAAGAGAGAGTAGGGTTTCACATAAACGTATGTTCATTAGCATTTAGTATTCTGATGGCTTTGGGGTTAGAAGCTCTTATTAAATCTGGTTGTTCTGCAATGCATACTGCGGTAACGTTTACCAGAGGGCAGAAGTTCAAACATCTCATGTGCTAGGTGCGTGGGATCTTTTTTAAATATAATTATGCATATGTAGAACTAGGGATATGATCCTGTTAAGTATGATAGTTCTGTCTCATTATTGCAGGATCGACATCCATAGTAACTGTGGTGATCTATCCATTTGTGTGCATGTCTGTGTGTGTGTGTGCGAGCGGGTATACCTATCCTACCCCATAGCGTGATAAATACCTGTTTTTTTTTTCCCTTATGGGGACCACGAAACTGAAAACCAGGAAAACTCTATTTTATAAAAATCTGTGACTGCTGTGGAAAAACTAAAAATGCAAAACCTCTTTTATTTTGCTTGGTTACTTATGGTTATGGTTAGGGCAGGGTGGGGGTTAAGATTGTCATAGTTAGCGTTAGCATTTATCCAATAGAAGTCAATGAGCGGGCCCCATAAGGATAGGTATACCCTATGTGTGTGCATGTGTGTGTTTGTCCCATATTGCCTGGGCTTCAGGATACCTCATAACCCGGAACTTCATCAGAAGTAGTTAGAAAATGGATGAATGGATGGATGGATGGATGGATGGATGGATGGATGGATGGACAGATCAATAAAAGTACAGAACATCCATTTTACAAAGAACCATCAACACTAAATGTATGCACTGGTCATGCTCCTGGAAATTAAACTTCTTTTCTGAAAAGCAGCATGTTCATAAATTAGCTGCTGTTATACCTTGGGGGAACAAATGCAGATGAAATTGTAAAACAAACTGCAGTGGCAAAACAGTTCTGGCTGCCTGTGCTGCCCTGCCTGCCCGCCCTCCTGCCCATTACGTCCTGCCTGTGCCACCCTCCTGCCTGCCCTCCTGCCTGTTTACGTCTTTCCTGTGTGCCCTGCTGCCAGTTATTCTGTATTTACATCCGGACTTAACTAATTGAACCATATAAACCATATAAATCAGGACTTTGTTAACGTGACTTCTGACCTGTGGAGGATGGGCTCCCCCTTTCACTCTGGTTCCTCCAAAGGTTTCTTACTATGACTGAGTTTATCCTTGCCAATGTCGCTTTCTAATTTTTCAGGCTAGATCTTGCTCACTGGGACAATTGGGCAGGGACAAAGTAAAGTGCTTTGAGACAATGTAAGGCTATGAAAATGTACTATACAAAATAAAGTGAATTGACTTGAGTAATGTGGCACAAAGCAACCCTTCTTTGCCACAGGAAATGTCTGGTGCAATTTCTTTTTTAATTGTACATGTCAATTGCATAATACCCTAAACTAATTCATTATTATTTCTATTATTATCATCATCATCAGTATTTCATTAGTATTCCATGGTATTTAGATTTTTCAGGAATCAGTGTGTGTACTGTATACTTTTTAATTTATTTGCACTATGTGTAGTGTCTCTGCAGCTGTATATACTTGCTGCATTATGCACAAGAACTTCCCTCAGGCATCAGTATAGTTAATCAAATGTAATATTTCTTGCTTGTTTATTAAGTTGTTTTAGGTATTTTGTGTGTTCCACTTAATTTAGTGTAATTAGTCCTAGTTGACTCAGGTTTAGTTAGATTTTTCCTTCTGTTGTTCCTCTGCATCATGCTACTGTCATAAAATTTCAATGTCTTACCTAACTTAAGAGTTTTGTGCATTGTGTTTTGGAGAGAAAGAAATCATTACTTTTTTTCTTTAGATTCATCCACTGATTCTATCACCTATGACACATTCCCCCTGAATATTTGTTTGTTTATTTATGTATTTGCTTGGGGGATGGAATTAACAAACAGAAATAACTGAATGAATCAGGGTAGTGAAAAACATTTATAAACTTATCATTTTGGTATTGGTACGATCCTGTTCTGGTTAGTTAGCCGAGGGAGTAAATCATCCGGAGTTTCATCTCTCAATCTCCTCCTACACCCACTCAGCATCACAGTATGGACTCCCCAATGCAACTGATCTGCACGTATTTGTACTCTGGGAGGAAATTGAAGCCCCCATAGGAAAAACTCAAAGCCTACAGACATATGCACAAAACCAGGGGACATGCTCAGTTCTGCAGGCCTGGAAGTGTGAGAGAAGGCTATTTATTGAGTTTCCCCTCTGCCCCTGGTAAAGATGAAACATGCACAAGTCATTAAACACACATATACTTACATGAAAGTCTGACTGATACTGGAGCTTCCAGTGCCCGTAAACCAGGTACTGGGGTACTCCATTTCCTTCTTGATAATTAGCGCCATTGAAAAAAAAAACGGTGCCTTTCCTAATATTAACTGACTCTCAGACAAATGTACTGCTTGAAGACCCTGCCACTATTCGCATTTTCCAGCAGGAGTCACAAATCTTCATTGCATTCAGTTTATTCTCAGATGAGCTCATGCATGTTTCTATGTGCATCTTTACACTTAAACAAATACAGCTAACCTCTGTTGTTATATTCCATATATATTTGTCGTGACTGGCCTTTTTTCTCAAATGATGGATTTCTGAAACTAAAACTGACAGTATTCTAAAATATTTATATTGCCACATCATCGACACATGTTCTAATATGACATAGCATTCCCCTGGACCATAGTGCGACTTAGAGACAAGATATAACATGCCCTTCACGGTAAAACACTAGATAGGTGCAACACTTAATGTCAACGTTGTCAATGTCAATGTTGACTTAATGTCAACGTTAAATTCATGGATTCGCAAATTAAGTAACACGGTTACAGTACAAAAACGAGCAGAGCTGTGTATGGCATGACTATCTCGCGGCGGCGACAAAATATGCTTATCCTTCTAATTATTCAGAAGAAAATATATTTGCAAGCACAGCCGTTCACGGCTTCCGTACAAAAAGCTGTCACTACGCTACAGGAAGAATACACGACCAATATAGGATTTACACAAGTCTGCTTCTTTTGTTTTATTTAGTAACAACTTTCACAAAAATTGACAGCAATACTGCTAAAAGTGCAGATCTGTTGCCAAATTAAATAAACAAAGAAATTAATCATAAAAATATTCAAAGTATATACAGCCAGGGGCGCCGCTAGCAATTTTGGGCCCTATGACAAAATATGAGGTTGGGCCCCCCTATCACACCCATTCAGATCTCTGGGGGCCCCTAAAGGGCGTGGGCCCTTAGAATTGTCCCAACTTTCCCCCCCTTAGCGGCGCCCCTGTATACAGCTAACCATTTCCAATCGAAAAGTACATACAAGTCTCCAATATAAGTTATACAATGGAGCGCAGATAAAACTTTTAAATAGTAATTAACCAAACTATATAAAGAATACAAGTTTGAATACAGGTAATTTGTATAAATTTTACTGTGTTCAGACTGAAAAATCAGCACCAGCCTTACACACATTGCAGTTCTGCTTTTTTCTTCTTTTAGCATAATTACCCGTTTCACGTTCACGAGGCAGAAGATCCCTGCAAATGTGAAAATTCACAAGTAACAGGCACCATTAACCTCAAGCCATAACAGTCTGCTAGCCTGAACAATAGCAAACTCTATGTATTACCAATTATTACGCAGGTTGTCACTTTATCAAATCATGACTGTTACTAAGAAGTGGGAGTGAAACGCGTGTCACGAGATCTCGCGATATTACAAAATGACGAGATTTCTCGTTGGAGCGAAAAGCCGTTTCACGAATGCGCTGCAAATGAGCTGCTGTAAATATGTCGGCATCTGACTAAATTACTATAGTAGATACCCCAGACACTTTTGAATCTTTTGTGTGTCAGCATTTCGGGTGCCCGGCGGAAAATATAAATGGCGAAAGGGAGACAGACAAAACACGAACCATCTGTAAGGACTGTAGAAAGCTAATGCCGCACACAGCGGCTAATGCTACTACTAACTACTATGCAAAGCCATTTGCAGCACCATCATAGCTCTTTATTTAAATTCACTGCACCGGTGAAGAAAACATTTTTAAAAAAATGTTATGTTTATTATTGGGTGCTTTCCACTTCATGCACCCACATACAGCGCTAGCTTAAAGCAATGCATTCTGGTCCTGACGCAATGCATCATGGTTATATTTTTTATCGCCCGTTGCATTACGTCACCATGTCACATGGTACCAAAACTCCGCGAGAGCAAGACACATCAGGCAGCACCTCTTAGCAGGCTGCACAGGCTGGATCCGCCTCCATTACGACACAACTTTGCCCTTATTGGCTTAAGATTTTAGTTACATACATGACGTTTGTATATCTGCTATTTCTCCCGAGAAGCAGGTAAAGCGGTAACTGCTTTTCAATTAATTTACTTGGTAAAATTAAATTTAAATAAATGATATGAATATTGTAATAGTACTCGTGAGCTTTGTTTGTTGTTAGTTACTGTAATGTTGCGCTGCTTTATTTGTTTAATCGTCTTGTCTGTGAAGACATTCAAGTTAATCAAATAAGAACTGCACTGTACACTGTACATGACCATAAAAACTTTGAATCCTTGAAATAAATGTTTTTGATCTTTTCCTTGGCAGTTATCTTTTTACACAGGGCCTCTATGTACACAATAGTTATTTTTTTCACGACTAACAGTATGGATCAGGAGTTGGTTATTGTAAAAGAAGTAATGTGCATGCAGGTGATATTTGTATAGATTTATATTTACCCCTAGGTGATAAGTTTGACAGTCATTTCTTTTACCGTTTGGCCTCTCGGTTGAACATAATAGTGGCGCGAGCAGCTCCACTTGGTTTTTAAAAAATACTCAGCCATGAACTTTTGGTGAACTCAGGTGAATCCCTTCCTTCAGTAGTAAACCTTGGTAGTTTCAGCCGTTTACACATTGTCTCACTAAAAGGTTGATAATATATTTGTCCTTTTACATAGTGATAAAATATACGCGATAAAAATGTGAATATTCATAGATTCAGGACTAACAAAGTAGCTAACAGAAACTCAGACTAACAAAAGGTGCAAATACATACTCAGTTGGTTCCATTGTGTTGATTACATTATAATGTTTACATTGTAATGATTATATCATGGATATTTGGCATACTTTTTATAAAATCGTAATTCTTATATTCTGCGTTATATAGTGCTAAATAATATTCCATAGATGGATGGACTTTATTAATCCCCGTGGGGAAATTGTGTTTTTTATGTCTCCCTCAACTTACTCTTTGTGGAGTAAGTTGTCCGCGAAGTGCAGCTACCTGTTGGGGCGCCCAGGGAGCTGGGGGTTAAGGGCCTTGCTCAAGGACCCACAGACGTGCTGAGGCTGGGTTAGTTTCAACTGGTGACCTCATTACAGGCACAAGGACTGACCCCTGCCCCCCAACTGTGTATGAGTAGCATTTATGCTGTTTCTTGAGTGTGAGCTAGTACATAAACCAGCTAGTGCTCACCATTGCAAAAATACTCTAGCTTTCTGTCATACACATTTTTTTATTTTCTTACATTGTCCGTTTTTGTTCATAGTCTGTAATATTCTGAATAACGACAATGTAGAGGAAAAACAGATTAAATTCTCCTTGTTTGTAATTTCCCCATGTAATCCACTGCCTTGTGGTAAGAGGTGCAAAAGTCAGACGCGTTGAATGATGAGGATACGATATTGAGTTTAGTTCTTGAGAGGATTTATTCATATGATATTTTAACACACAGTACTTTGAACTGGTTTGTTTGGCGCAAAAGGGCCGATATGCAGACACCATCACACATGGCAAATACGGTCAATGACTGTTTCACTTTGCACCTTCAGCCCTGAGCCGCGTAATCTCAGCACCTTTAATAACAACCATTGCTGCCTCCTACAGGTGGGAATACACTTAGACAATAGTAAATATCACTAAGGCAGGCAAGTACCTCTCGTTTCAAGTGTTGCAATACTATATAACATTATATTATAAACAATAAATACGAATAAATAAAAACATTAAACAAATAAACATAATCAATAATATTCATGAATAATTATGCTTAATATACAAATAAAAGAATAGCTCCTGCAGATGATTTCAGATAACTACTGGAACAATGAGTTCTGGAGGGGAGCAAGCTCTGTTACATGCTATAGAAATGTTGATCTGATTCCTTTCATTATCAGATTGTTACCACTGTTAAAAACCACAGATATTGTATTCTGATTGTATGCATTTCCTTATTAGGGCATGTCAGTTACTTCTGTTAAAAAATCCGTTTATTCTGACGTCGTAAATTTCCTGATCAGAGTTTACCCTCTTTAAAGTGATGGAGGTCCACTTGTGCGAAAGATACATCGATATGCATATGAGATTTCGTTTGTGCCAAAAATATGTAAATAGCACACAGTCCATGTCGACTGAGCATGTGACAAAGAATTTTTCTGTGACAATTCTATTTTGTCAATGAGTTTGTCTGTGGAGCCCCTGAAGGGACCTAATGGTGTCCGCTAATTAGATACCCAGAAATAAACTGTGTGGCTCCTGCCCAAGCATTGCTGCCCAAACAGCAGCTTCCTCCTTATGCCACCGAGGGAGGAGTAGCCAGTGGTTCCCCTGCCCCTTCCCCTCTCCCCCCTGCAGACGAGGATCATAACCATTCAGCACCCGACTCTACCTCCTTCTCGGTGAAGAAGTGCCGTGGCGAAACACTCAGGCAGCAGGACGAGGTAGCAGAAATTCTTGCCCCTATGTTGGTATGTCCAAATCCTCAAGGGGGAGATAAGGTTTGCTCATCTGACACTGTAGATGAAGGAGTTGAACATAAGAACATAAGAACTATACAAACGAGACGAGGCCATTCGGCCCATCAAGCTCGCTTGGGGAGAACTAAACTAATAGCTCAGAGTCGTTAAAATCTTATCTAGCTCTGATTTAAAGGAACCCAAGGATTCAGCTTGCACTACATTATCAGGAAGACTATTCCATACTCTACACGCTGCGTAAAGAAGTGCTTCCTTAAATCCAGCTTGAAATGTTCTCCCGCTAATTTCCACCTATGGCCACGAGTTCGTGTATTTAAACTAATGCTGAAGTAACTATTTGGTTGAACAGCATCCAAACCTGTTAGAATCTTATATACCTGGATCATGTCCCCCCTCAATCTCCTTTGCTTGAGACTGAACAGATTTAGCTCAAGTAACCGTTCCTCGTATGACATTCCTCTAAGACCAGGAATCATTTTTGTGGCCCTACGCTGCACCTTTTCTAAGGCCACAATGTCCTTTTTAAGATATGGTGACCAAACCTGCACACAATATTCTAGGTGAGGTCTCACCAAGGAATTGTATAATCTTAGCATTACCTCCCTTGACTTAAACTCCACACACCTGGAGATATACCCCAACATCCTATTGGCCTTTTTTATTGCTTCCCCACACTGGCGAGAATGGGACATGGAAGCATCAACATACACACCAAGGTCTTTCTCATGATCAGCTACCTTTATTTCAGTGACACCCATGAAATACCTGTACTTTATATTTCTGCTCCCTAGATGGAGTACCTTATATTTATCGACGTTAAATTTCATCTGCCAGGTATCGGCCCAGTCACTAATTAAATCAAGATCCCGCTGTAGCTGCTGAGCCACTAATTCAGTATCTGCTACACCACCCACCTTGGTGTCATCTGCAAATTTCACCAGTTTACTGTATATATTGGTATCCATATCATTTATGTAAATTAGGAACAATAGTGGTCCTAAAATCGAACCCTGCGGTACCCCACTATGAACGCAAGCCCACTGTGAGTTGAAGGACATTGCCAGTGACCTGCTGGACCCCAGGCAGAACAGGCCTCACCATGCGACAGCCCTTCAGAGACTGGTCCTCCTGCGCATGGACTGGGGCATGATGCATCAGTTTAAACAGGAGCCTGGTAAATCCTGCGAGTGCTACACCAAGCGACTGATGGCAGCATTCTCCAACTACAGTGGGATGGACTCCACAACGGACCGAGAGTGTATGTGATGTAAAATACACTAAGATAGGTAAAAACTCTTTTGTGGACTAAGTAAAACAAACATTTTATGTTCTAGTTTTCTTAAAACTACTGAAACAAATAATTGGCTACACTGCAGTTCCGCTGTTTTGTTTGGCACCCCTGCATGTCGTGCATTGTGTGGAAAAAACCTGAAGGCTGAGGAATGTTACGTAACACAGCTAGAATGTAAAAACTCTCTCTGGTGTAATTCACTGCATAAAACCAATGGTGTTAAGTGTGATGTCTTCTTCATAACACTCCCTGATGTTTGTGTCCGTGACCATGAGATAGGGTGGGCTGCTTTTCTTCCTTCCTTTGACTAGTATTCCTCCTAAATTGTTCATCTGTATTTGCTGCATTGGTACTTGATGTGCGTGTGCCTTGTGTCACGATCGCCATTTAACGGGAGCGGCGGACGGGCAGGAAACAGGCAAGGCAGGCAGGATACGGGGATTTATTAGGAACACGGGGTGCAGGAAACATCTCACGCAGACGGACTTCAATGACGGACACTGAACTCTAGTAAGACATGAACTCAAATAGACAGGACTGATTGAAAATAATCGGACACAGCTGGGTACGATCAGGGAAGCACACGTGGATAATCAGGGGGCGTGGCACACACGGTGGTCAGACTGTCCGGGACCTCCTCGGGGACTAGGGCAGGAAAGTCTGGAGCTGGGTCAGGGACAGGAGTGGGGCCAGGAACAAGAGCCCCAGGGGGCACAGTCATTTGAGGCGGAGGGAGCGCCTCGGGCGTGGGCTCTGGGGCCGCAGGGGGCAGCGGAGGCGGCTGCTCAGGAGCTACGGGCAAAGCAGGCGGCGGCTGCTCGGGCTCTGGGGCCGCAGGGGGCAGCGGAGGCGGCTGCTCGGGCTGCGCAGGAGCTATGGGCGACGAAGGCAACTGCTCAGACGCTGTAGCAGGAACCCAGGACTTTATGCTCAGCCCACTGCTGTTAACTCCGATGACTCACAACTGAGCAGCAATGCACATTTCGAATTCCATCATCAACATCAGGCAGATGACAAGACTGTTGTGGGTCTCATCAATAAAAACGGTGACTCAGCATACAAAGAGGAAGTGTGATGACTATCGGACTGCTGCAGAGCCAACAACCTGTCTCTGAATGTTGACCAAAGAGATGGTTGTTGACGTTAGAAGAACACAAAACACAGAGTGACCACTCTCTGCTGCACATCGATGGCTCATCTGTGGAGATCGTAGAGAGTACCAGATTCCTTGTTGTCCATCTGGCGGAGAATCTCACCAGGTCCTTCAACATCAGCTCCATAGTAAGGAAAGCACAGCAGCACCTCTACTCTCCACGGAAGCTCAGAAAAGCCCATCTCCCATTCTCACACTCTATTGGGGAACTGTTGAAAGCACCCTGAGCAGCTGCATCACGGTCTGCTTTGAGAACTGTGTCGCCTCAGATCACAAGTCCCTACAACAGATAGTGATGACAGGTGAGAAAATCATTGGGAGTATCGTGTTAGAGAAATATGTACTTTTTTTATCATCATTTTGCTAGACGCTTAGAAACAACACCCTGCCGCAGCTTGATCTTAATTGAGCAATAACACGTCTCAAGAACTGTCGCTTGAATATTTCCACCCCATATATGGTGACAAACAATGTTCAATGTCAGTTGCATATCCTGTTTGTGTACCTCAATAAAAGACACTGCGAGGGGAGTTACTCTTTCGAAGTTGGCTGAGTTCGACTGAGAGGCTGACACCTCGAGGTCAGGACCGGGCTTCCCTTTGTAAGGAAAAGTGGTAAAAATGTCCCAAGGTTCTTGGTTGATCATTTGAATGCAGACAATGTTAGGAATTTATGATCATGGGGGAAGCCAGGGAGAGAATGGGGGTTCCAGTTGGCACCACTATGGTGATAAGGATAAGATAAGGTGATAAGAATTGAATTACAATGATCATAAAAGTCTCCACCCTGTCCTGTCCCGTCCCTGTCTCAGGATCCTCACACTCCAGGGGGTCACTCTTTATATGTAAATTCACTCACAACACCTACACACAACACCTTGGTGGGGAGGGCCTTTTTGGGTATAAAGGGGGGTGAAGAACTGTCTTCAATTTGTATCTGAGCTGCCTTTCAGTACCCGGTGTGTCTCTACACTGTATTACATTGTATTATTTTTGCTGTTCAATAAACCATCATTTTGCTGAAACTGCGGAGACTCTGCAAGTGGATTCCCTACACCTTGCAGCAAGTAAAACGTCATCACAGCTGTCTGCGTTGTTCTGTGTTCAGAGACTGGTTTGTTTCCAGCGCATCTTCAGAAGAAGATAACCCTAACATATCTCTCCCCTCCATCACAGATATTCACACCACACACTGCATCCGCAAAGCCACCACCATTGTGGATGACCCCACCCACCCCTCACATTATCGTTTCACCCTCCTGCCTTCTGGAAATAGGTCCCGGAGCATTCGGGCCTTTACAGCCAGACTCAAACAGCTTTATCCCCCATGCCGTCAGACTACTGAACTCTCAGGGACTAATCTGATACCACACACACATACACTCATTAACACACTTTATTATTTAACTACTATTTTTTATCTTATTGTCGCCATGTTTACAGTTACTTTTATTTATTTTTATTGCTACCTCATTGGACAACCAAACTGCGCCTTCTCAGTACTGGGTTTACTGTGCTGTTTGTGCTCGTTGGTGTCAGTTGTCCTCTCTTTTTGCACTGTCCTGCAATGTTTGCACAGTTTTTGCTCATTATGCACCATACAGTATGTTGCTAGGTTGGTATGTGTTAGTCTTCTGTTAATTTAAGTAGCACCTTGGTCCGAGGGAAACAGTTTCTTTTGTAACTGTACTATACTCAACTGTGTAAAGTTAAAAATAACATTAAAGACCTACTTGACTTTTACTGAACAGGTGCTAAAGTGAAATTACTTGCTTCTGGGAAAGAACTCCAGCTGAAATTCTGTACAACAATTATGGGAGACATATGGGAAGGACGCGGTGTCAGACCTGCCCCAGTGGGACGAATGTGGTTTTCCTAGTAACAGCAGCTTCAGTCCCAATCAGATAAGCCAGATGCGTCTGAAATTAGAGGAACGGGATCAGACTGGTTGCTCAGGGACTAATGTGGTAGAACTAAAACAGAGACAAATTGGACGGTGTTTCAATTGTGGGAAAATGAGACAAAGCAGGCAGAGGAGATGCGGGTGGCAAAGAAGCATGAGATAAGGAATGCAGAGAATGTGGATGAGGGTGAGACTCCTGTGAAAACTGTGTATTGAAAATTAGGGCCATAGTATTGTCATCCATCCTGTCAGGGTATGGAAATACACTGAGGGTAAATGGCCTAATGCAGGAAGTGTCTTAATCCTATAACATCCAGCTGATTCAGGCTGTGGGGGACAGTGTAGTACTGCACTCTTCTGGCTGGGACCTTGAATAAATGAATGAATGTTACATTTATACAGCCCTTTTCTAAGATACACAAAGAGCTTTACAGAAGCACTGGGGAGCCACTTCAACCCAAACGTGAGGCAGCAGGAGAGGGGGCCCAGGCAGAGAGAACAGCCAACAAGACGGGTGCTTCCACAGACAGGACGGGGGCCCCGGCAGACCAACGCTGACGACTCCTGGGACCAAGTCAACAGAGCAGCTGTCGTCATTGTGACTCACCCTCATACATCCATCCATTGTCTAAACCGCTTATGCTACTGGGTCGCGGGGGGTCCAGAGCCTATCCTGGCAGGATCTGTGCACGAGGCAGGGAACAACCCAGGACGGGGGGGCAGCTCATTGCAAGGCACATTCACACACCATTCACACACACATGCACTCCTACGGCCAATTTAGCAAGAGAGAACATGCAAACTCCCCACACATGTGACCCAGGCGGAGACTCGAACCTGAGTCCCAGTGGTGGGAGGTAACAGTGCTAATCACTGCACCACCAAGCAGCCCCACCCTCATACATGATTTCTGATTCTTGATTTTAATCCCCTTTTCTGTTTTTGGCAACATATAAAGTGCTGTGAATGTCACTGTCAGATTGTCATATCATCCTCCAGTTGTCCCTTGTCACCCTGGATGCACATTGAGTGTTTGCTAAATATTTTATCTTGTAGTGTTCCTGATTTTTTCCTGTGTTTTAATTTGCAATTCTCAAATTTCATGACTGGCATCCGTGGGGACGATTAATTAAACCTGTTAACTCTGCACTTCAATTTCAAACTGTTGGTAACATGTGTACATATTTTTGTCTGATCTTTTCACCACCAGGTGGCGATATAGCAACTCCAGAGTTATTGATGGCTAGAACAAAAAAAACACAGTAACACAGAGGTGTAGCTAAAAATTCTGGGCCCCTGACAGAATGTCACCTTGCGCCCTCTGTCGAATTTTACATTCTGTGAAAGAGATTTGTTGAGCCATCTTCCAATGTAATCCAATCCAGCTCTTTATTTGAAAAGCACTTTAAACAACCTTATGGACCAAAGTGCTGCACAAAGGAATAAATAAAAACATTCACACACTTAAAAACGAAGTAAAAGAAATTTAATAAAAACCAAAACATTCAATGTGAGTAAAAGGCCATTAATAAAAATTTAAAAAAATCAATTAATTAATAAAGAAAAGGCTAAGATTAAAATAAGATTTACTATTAAAATTAACATCTCACAATGTGTCAAAGGTGAAGGAGAAGAGATTAGAAGAGATTTAAAAACGGACAGAGGGGATTCCTCTCTAATGTGAAAAGGCAAGTCATTCCACATTTTAGGAGCTGCGACTGCAAAGGCTCGATCCCCTCTAAGCTCACGCTGAGTCTTAGGAACCGTCAGGAACAGCTGATCAGCTGACCTGAGAGAGCGGGTGGGGGTGTAAGGGTGAAGCAGCTCACAGAGGTCAGATGGAGCAAGACCACTGAGGGCTTTAAAAGCAAATAACAGAATTTTAAAATGAATCCTAAAATGTACGGGCAGCCAGTGGAGTGAGGCTAAAATGGGGGAGACATGCTCATATTTCCATGTGCGGCAGCATTTTGAACCTTCTGGAGGTGAACAATAGTGGAGCCTCTAACCCCAACATAGAGGGCGTTACAGTGGTCCAAACTAGTAGTGACAAAAGAGTGGATTACTGTCTCAAAGTGCTGCCTAGAAAGAATTGGCTTTATTTTGGCCAACTGCCTCAATTGTAAAAAGCTTGACTTGACAACTAACCTTATCTGAGTGTCAAACTTAAGGTTGGTGTCGACTTTATGTGTGTGATGTGTGATGACTGGTTTACAATATTGTTCCAAGGAACCTAAAATTACAGTGGAGGTCAGAGGAGTGGAGTTACCAAAAACCAACACTTCTGTCCATTACCTCCCCACTTCCTTGTTAGTTACAATATTTGTTCTGCATTACTGTACTGCTTTGGAGCCTTTTGATATTAAGGTGAATAACACAGGTGAAAAATTAAGGTGAAAAAAGAGACAGATGCATTGACAGCAGTCGTGGCCACACTTTGGACTGGGAGTGTAAGAGCAAAGGAAACTGAATCCACTATGTTCTGTCCTGTAAATTTTTATTAAACACCACATGACACACATACGAGTCCTGTTTTAACTTTCAGGGCTGATGGTCTGCAGCCTGGCTTGTGTTCTACAGTGCAGCGCAGGTGCAGTCACTGTGCTGAGCCCGGCGTTATATTAATGACGCAGCCTTTCACACTGACCAGTGAGAAATAACCTTGAAAATGACTGTGCTCTTTGTGGTTCTCCTTTTTTCTTACCACCAAGCAAGAGACTAAACATATTTTCTACTTATCAGTTATCAGAAATCAGAAATGTCATGCAGTAATCAGAGGTTAGACAGCAAGAATGACTTTTGTATTTTTATCTTTTGTCAATCTTTTATCCAGCGACTACTAATTCTCATCGGGGTCTGGAGAGGGTGGGACCTGTCCCAGGAAGCACAGAGCACAGGCCTGCATGGGATGCCATTCCACACAAGCAAAAACAATTAAGATGGTCAGATTTGCCTCACTGTGTGATTTTGACTGAAAGATGAACTAAGCACAGTCTTGTGTGTATAAAAATGCGTAGATTCATTTAACTTTAACAATGAGATTCAGCAACATGACCTTATAGTGTTAATGATCGGTATCTTACTGGTATTAACTGAATTATGCAAAATTCTACATTATTCTATATTATTGCACCCAAATTGTTCATACTGACTAAATGTAATTACTGACATCCTGGACATACTGCTTTTTAGGTTTGAATTTAAAATGTTAGTAGACAAATTCATGCTGTCAATAACATCTCACTTGCTCACCCACTTTTAGATAAAAATACCCTTTGTGGTTTTTCTAGTGAAGCAGTGGGCCTGAGCTGAGGACCTGATGGTTGTGTGGTTTTCGCTCACTGAGAAGAGAGACACAAACACCCTGCTCTCAGTCGGTCAGTCTTCCTGTAAAATGCAGAGGTGAGACTGCTAGTGGAAAATTACTGACTGCAGCGTCAACAACACATATAAACAGCAGCACAAACAAAATGTTCCACAAATGCAGGACATCTGTATGCTTACAGCACACATCAGACACGCTGACCCTCAGCACTGAGCTCCTCCAGGCTCTGTGCTCTCCCTCTTCTCTTCAATTTCTACACAAATCACTGCTGCTCCAGTGAAGATCCTGAATTTTGCAGGTGATACTACTGTGTTTGCCATCATAACTGAAGGTGATGAGTCTGCCTACAGACTGGAAGTCGTACAGCTGACCATCCAGTTCTGAACTCACATTATCCCAAATGTCCACATGCTTAGACTCCTCTCATCATCAGGGAGGAGCGTCCCTTGGCACTGTAGAGTAGATGGATGAGAGCAGGCTGATAACAAGGCTGTCATCAATTTTATGTGACACCTCTCACCCCCCCAGCAGACTATGGAGGCCCGTAAGGGCAGCTCCTTCAGTAAGAGACTCAGACACCCGGCGTGTGACAGAACGGTACCGCAGGTCATTGGGCCCCACAGCAGTCAGGCTTTATAATCTGCACTCTGCTCATTGAACTTTTCCCCTGTTCACTGTCTTCTGATACAGTTTCTATCTGCTGCTGATCTGCAATATTGTTCCTCCTTATTCACTGATGTGCAGTGTTGCATTGAGCCAGTGCATTATGCCCTGTGTGGCAGCTTCCTTTGGGAGGCTAATATCTGGCACATGAGCAATAATGTTACATGCAATAGGATTGTGTATAAGTTAAGGATTGTGTATAAGTTAATTTTAATATTCCTATAATATTCCTCTGTATGTAATATATTCTTATTTTTTGTTTCTATTATTACCCTATATTTATATATACATCCATTTCTTTTACATTCATAATGATGTTGTTTGTTGTTTTGTGCCCCACTGCTCTTGTAACAAGCCTCAGTCTTGACTCTCCCTTTTAAGGTCTTGGCCTTAAATCACACTCGATATAGGTGGTGTCGTCCCCATCACCCTGACCAGGATACATGCTGTAAGATTAATGGATGGTGTTTATCTGTGTGATGAAAAAGAATGTGAATAAAACAAAAATGTACCATTATAAATGGGAGCCCTAGGATGTGTGGTGGTTAGAGATGTGGACTGATGAGAATTTTGCTTTTCTAAAGTTCTGTTGTGAAAACTGTACATTCCGTTCCATGTACAGTAGTGATATGTAGCAATCATGTGCTCCAGTCAAATGTCCAGCTGCATGAATAATAATGGTGGCTTGTTTGGATAAAATAACTTAGGCTGAATACTTGAAAGCGTGACCTGGGTGAGGTAGAGAGGAAACAGGGTCTTACAAGAAGCAGATATTGTTCTGTCTGTGTGGTTTTTACTCTTTGCAAAGTGAGTCCAGCACAGTGCAGTCAGTGGGTCAGTCTTCCTGAGCTGCATCTAACCAGTGGAAACATCTGCAGCACTGCAGAGAAGCACTCAGCAGACAAACAAACCCAAACAGCTTACAGCTGTATGTCACTTTTGGACAGAGGTGGACAAAGTACACAACTTCACTACTTGAGTTAAGTATAGATACTCCTCGTCAAATAATACTCAAAGTTTTTCAGTTAATTTTTTACTTCAGTTAAAGTACTGGAGTATTTGCATCTAAAAATACTTAAGTATTCAAAAGTACATTATGTTTTAAATGCAAGACATTTTTCAGAACCTAATGACTCCTGAACACCCCACTGAATACACTGACTGGCTTGTACATCTTGTAGAATAAAAAGCTTGTGGAATATGATACAATGACTATAGAAACACAACTGACATAACAAAAGTACAGCCATTGTCATTTTCATCTTATTTAACACCCCCCACCCCACTCACACAAAAGAGCATGGTAGTGTTCTTACAGAGCCGTAGCAGTGTGTGTGTGTGCATGTGTGCATGTGTGTTTGTGTGTGTGTGTGTCTATGTGTGTGTGTGTTTGTGTGTCTGTGTATGTTTGTGTGTGTGTCTATGTGTGTGTATGTTTGTGAGCCAAGTAACAAGACAGGGAGCAAGAAACAAAACTCCTCTTTCTTAATTATCCACATCGTTATTAACGACACAGGTATATATACAGGTACATATACAGGTACATGTATATACTCAAAAATACATCCAGAACACACAATTAAATGAAAAACGTAATTTAAGAACACTTGAAATTTTCATTCAGTTTCTTTCATCTGTTTAATATAATCGATCAGTCCCTGTGCGTTTGCCCCAAACCATTCAGCATGGTACACAAGGGAGACAAGTAAGCATGTGTGACATCAAAGAACTGATTGCAGCAACTCAGCCTTTCCACAACATTAAAGCCGCTTATTCCCCCCCATGCCATGAAGAAATAATCTCTGTGGCTCCCCTCTCCCCCTCCCTCAGCCCCCAGTCTGGCTTGAACATTTGCACTTCCAGTAAAAATGCGCCCCAAACACACTGACACCAAACTCAGCACCGGTGCTCCGTAAAATCCCGTGATTCAGTCTCAGAAGCACTGGCTCCCCTGCCCTCCTCTGAACATTATTAAAGCTACACCCTGAACACTCTGTGTGACTGACATGAATGAGAAGCATCTTTATTCATAATCTCTGTAGCGGAGGTCAGAATACAGAGTGTCATTATTCCCGTCTTTCTTCTGTCTCCTGGGTTTTGGCTTCTTAAGGTTCAGGGCAGCGTAATTCAGTGTGTCCTCGTCATGGCACTGTGGAGACAAAGATGGCAGAATTGGATGGATCAAATCGGTTTGCTATTACCTATTTTCACAAATAGCACTTAAAATGCTGATCCCAGGATGGAAATCAGTCTGAGGTTCATTTGTTTTACTGACGATTTGTAATTTGAAATATTTATTACATACTTGCTTGCGTGACCATTCCACTTTTGATATATCACTGTTCTTTTCATCTGTTTAAAATATATAACACATCAATATATTATTTAATTTCGCACGGTATCATACCGTGGTCAGATAACATTCCGAATTTTCAAGCAATCAACATCCTTTTTGTCTCAAAAATGAAAGTAAAAATGACTTCTGTCAATTTAAGTGTGCATGTTTGGATACGTGTCATTTGTTCTCATATATCATATATAATAAAATTGCTATAAAGGAGATCTTGGTAATAAAAGTTATTGATATGCAACTTATTGCAACATGTATATTTCAATAGATTTTGCAAAATATGAAAGATATAATACAAAAATGTAAATCTTACAGTACAAAAAGGTTTATATAAATAAGGTGAGATTTAATAATGGATTTTAAAACTGTATTACCTGCAAGAGTGGTTTTAATATGAAAATGTTATCTATCATAAAACAATTTTATATTTCTATAATTTGTTAAAATCTACATTTTGTCCTTCTGAGTGCATAAAGCCGGGCAGCGTACCTGCACAGTGTGTACAGGTCAGTTTACATCTTATACAAATGAGAGCAACGTTCAGAATAATGCTGCAAGATAAAACTATCAGCAAGCCAGAGTGAAGAGGATCCAGCAGCTTCTGAAAGCCTGTAACAAAGAGATAGATTTCAGCATAATGATATAGAGACACATTTCCCATTTGCTTACATTACATTAGTTAAAGATCAAATCGATAACACATTACAGCAGTTGTTTTGTAAATAGTCCATTTTTAACATGAACTTCTAGTATTTTGCATTTTAACAATTTATATTAATATTTGAAATAATTATTAAATTAGGCTCCGGACCCCCCGCGACCCAATAGGATAAGCGGTTTGGAAAATGGATGGATGGATGGATATTAATATTTGAAATAATTATTAAATTAGGCTCCGGACCCCCCGCGACCCAATAGGATAAGCGGTTTGGAAAATGGATGGATGGATGGATAATTATTAAATTAACATCTGTGTAATTTAATTTAAGCACTTAAATTAGAAAATTCATTACATTAAAAAAAGAAATAAATGTCTTAATAGCAGAATAAGCTAAATAAAACTTTGAAGCAGATATACTCTCCACACTGGGTGCTACCATCTATATCCAGCTGTGTGCCGTTCCCAAACAGCATCTCCCCACACTGGGTGTTACCATCTATATCCAGCTATGTGCCGTTCCCAAACAGCATCTCCCCACACATGGCCACAGCGCAGTAGTAAGTCCCAGCATCGGAGAGGCTGAGGTTCCCCTTGGGGAGGCTGTAGACGCAGCTCCGTGTAGGAGATCCAGCCTCAGGGCTCTTCTCACACTCATCACTGCTGTTTCCATGGCTGTAAATGACTCCAGGAAGGGATTCTCCTGATCCATGTCTGAACCAGTAAACACTGTGTTCTCCTGCACAGCTCCCAGTCTCTATCGTACACTGCAGGCTCACAGAGTCTCCTGGCTGCAATGTGTCAGACACAGGCTGCTGTACCACAGTCCTGCTGTTGGAGTCTTTACCTGAAAAGCAAAATAGTCATGATGACAGCCCTTTGAGAATAACAATGGAAAATACAGATCCTCAAAAATTGTTCTTACAGATTTTTGGGAACTGAATCGATGTTCTTCTAGCCATCCAAGAAATCAGTAACTTCTTGGAGAACAGCTGACATTCTTCTCTCTTTTTATTGTATTACTGCTTATTAGTATATATCAGGTAACACTATACATTAACTGCACCTACATAATACCTAAATAAAAATTATATGATAATAACAAACATTATAATCATATAATGTCTTGTATTAATGTATGAAGGTAGATGAATATAATTAATTTCAATTCAAAGAAATGAAGTGTGTAAAGTGTACTTTATATTTTCATGATTTTCGTGACTTTACATTTGGTTTATGTTGCCCCTTTTCCACAGGAAGGTATTTATTGTTTTTGCATATTTAGCTCTTGATGTGTTTTGGTATTTTTGAGCATTTTGCTGTAGTACCTGCATAATTTAATTCAAGAGCCGAAGAGCTGTTTGCCCATTACTAGTTTGTCTATCTTTTAACATTAAAGAAAAAGTATACATAGTAAAAGGAATTACTTGGTTTCGTAGTTCCTCCTATTTATTTTCTTATGCACACAAAAGTAAGTTTTTCCGTTCAACCATAGCACTACAGCGAAAAGCAAAACGTCATGGCAAATACAATTATGCTTTATTCCAATACACATTGCTAATTTTTCATTATTATTACATTTATTCAGCATAATATCTTCAAAGGTTTCATGATTTAATTTGCAATCTTCTGGCCTGAAATCTTTTCCTGCTACACTGAAGACTCTCTCAGCGTGTGCAGAGAAAGCTGCAGCCAAAGGGTTGGCATCCTCTGATAAACATGGTTGGTTCAGGTATCGGTGACATTATGTGAACCTTTCATGGCAGGAATAGGGACTAGTTTGACTTTTGATGCAGGAAAAGTGTTTGGGACGTTTCTTAGGTTAGAAACTGCCGTCACTGCAGCCAACACTGACTTTTAAGGAGAGACACTCAGCTCTTCCTATGAGCAGATCCACCATGGTGCACAAAATGACAGTATAATTATTATTTTAGGTGACACTTCAAATGTTGCATTATTTCATTCTTTACAAAACGACATTTTTATAACAATGATGTATAACAATGTTAATGTGTTTATGTATAATTCATATTTAAATTAAAGTTCATATTTTAGTTAAAAGCTACACCTACAGTACGTATATGAACTTGAATTTGAATCCAAACCCTTTTTCGTTCTTCTTCTTTAAATTCAAATATAAATTTCAATGCCACAACCTGTTTTCAACCACAATTCAAATGTAATTCAGATTAACAAAATGAACTGAAATTCAAGTTCATATATGTATTCAAAATCCTGAATTTTAGGATACGTATTTGAGAATTTCATTCTCAAATCAGTTCTGAATGGTGCACATCCCTAGTTCATATGTTAAATCATGCATTTTTTTTTTCAGAGTGAATACACACTGACTGCTCAGATAAATAACGTCAAAAATTATTTTCTTTTGTTGCTTAAGATTTTTGCACAGTCCTATACTGTATATAACAACTCAAACATTTTTTTATGTTATTTGTTTTAAAGAGGCTGCAATGTGTAACATTAACATCTGTATAAAGAGAAGGTTAGGCTTTTGGCTGACAGCAAGCAAAATGCAACAAATTGTATAATAATAATAATAATAATAATAATAATGAATGATTTTTGTTTGATGTTTAGAAAAACATTTATGGAACAAAGCAGACGATAAGGTATCTTTGCTAATTTTATATTGACAAACAACTAAACTGTCAAAATTATTTTGCAGGGAATAATCTTACTGACATTATAATAAAGCAAATATGAAAATAGTTGGAATCTCATTTACCTGTGATTATGACAAAGGTTCCATTCCCGAAGGTGACCTCATGAAGAAACACAGCAGCACAATAATACACTGCAGAATCTGACGGCTCCACGTTAGAAATAGTGAGGTTAAAACTCCCCTCTGCATTCAGTAAGGAGTAACGTTTTATGCTTTTATATTCCTTGTAAAATTCACCAGGTACGTAGAGAAGTGCTTTCGCCATGGGCTGGGGCTTCCGACCAACAGCTTGCTTAAACAAAGTAACAAAAGTTGTTTCTCCTTGACAGAAGCATGTCAGGGTCACACTGTCTCCAAGCTGAACCCTCATCAGGTGACTGGGCTGAACAACATCTGTAGTCAGTGCAGTGTCTGCAAAAACAGAAAAACAAAAAAAATCATAATCAAATAAGACATATAATAGTAATCTAAATAACTATTAACTATGATGCAGATTAAATGGCCAAATTCCACTGATCACATCATACAGATAAATGAAAATATTAAAATCCCAAAATAATTTATATTATAGGGCCTTACTAATGAAAATGAGAAGACCAAAGAGTCTGAACATTTTTGTGCTTCCACTGTTTAGAATAAACTGCTCTGCTGCTAAGTGAGAGATCATGGTCGTGGTCGGGATGAAAGGGCAGGAAACAGAGAGGAAACAGAGAGACACACATCAGGCTGATCTGATTGGCTGTTCACATGGGAACTTAAGTAACAGTGAAAAAAGCATTTTAATGTGCACTTACATGACGTTTATTAATTTACTCCTTAACATCCAGTTAAAATGAGAACAATTAGATAAACAGGAGCAGATACTGAGCATATAAAGTTCTTTGTACAGAGTGCTGAGATACTGTGGGAGAGCATTTGCTAATCATCTCTCTCAGACAAGCTCAGCACAGTATGAGTCTGTTATCTATCTGATATTAGACAGTCTCTCATACAGTAATAATAATTGATACTTTATTGGTCCCTGTGGAGAAATTGTCTTAACTTCTCTCTCAACTTGCTCTCTTTTTTTTTAGAGTAAACAGAGTAAGTTGTCTGCGAAGGGCAGCCACCCATAGTGATGCCCAGTGAGCTGGGGGTTAAGGGCCTCGCTCAAGGACGCAGAGATGTGCTGTGGCTGGGTTTGAACCAGCGACCATCTTATTACAAGCACACAGGCATTAGATATTCTAATCACACTTAAAAGGCAGATTAAATGTTCTTTCCACCATGCAAACAGAATGTAAATTGTAGCTTTACTGCTTAGATTTACATTCACACATTTGCATTTAAAACAAGCATTTTAAGTGATGTACATGAGAGTAAATGGTGAATCAGTTTATTTGCCACTCTACACATTACATTGGCGCCCATTATAAGTAACTGTACAGTGACATTGCAGTTCCTCAGTTGCTTTGATGCATTTCTGGAATCACCCTTAACATCTGCAAAACTGTAAGTGCATTTCCCAAAACAATTCGTGCAAACAGCACCACACAGATGGACTGTCTACAAAAAAAGTCATAGAGGCCACCAGCAGCCCGAATACCACACCGTAAGGCCGTATGTTAGGATGCTCTCTATGGCAGAGCGGTAGGAGGCCACCAGCAGCCCGCATACCAGACCGTAAGGCAGCATGTTAGGATGCTCTCTATGGCAGAGCAGTTGAAGGTCCCGATCAAGAAATCCGACAAGTTTCCCCAATAAGCCAGTAACCCCGCTTCATAGAACAGGCCACAGGACTGGTTTTGGTGAGATAGTCCGAGTAGTAGGTAGAAATCAGGATGGAGACTGAGTGTGGGTCTAACAGGTGAGCAGATGTAGGACAGAATGTAGAGCCCTCTGGTGGAGTGCCTGTGCATGACTGAATGTATGGTTTGGGTCTGATGGTCTGAATAGTTGGTAGAAATAGGCACCTTCCTACCTGATGTGGTAGGTCTAGATAAGGGGTCACCAACATGGTGCCCCAAGGATGCCCCCAATGACCACATGAGTTGCCCGTGGACCTGTTCTATAAAATAGCACAACTCACCAGCGAACATCATCTAAAATTTTATTTTGTCCTGTTTCTAATCTATCACATTTGCATTTATATAGATTTGAAATTGAATATAAAAAAGCATTTAAAACATGTTTATCATGCATGAAGTTTAGACATGTTTAGGAGGGCGTTTAAAACTGATATCAAACTTCGTATGGCTCAGTACCCGTGAAGTAGCTCTCCGTTTTAAAAAGGTTGGTGACCCCTGGTCTAGATCTTGCAAGTTTGTTTGTACTGGCTGTGTGAACATACTGTAGCACTGTTAAGAATATGCAACACAGCCTGAGTTGGGGATCTGCTGTATGCATCAGTAATATAATGCTTTGTCCTTTTCTAGGCTGTTCATTAAGACATAAAGCCTGAAAGTTTTCTGAATGGCATTAATGAAATTGAGCACTGCCCCCACCTGCTGGCCAATTTATTAAAACATTGAAATCGCTGTCTGCACAGGCTGACGTGTCATTTAAGTCTGATAATTTTCTATGAGTCAAACGGCAAGAAAATGACAAGAAGTTAAAAACATGGAGTTAGATGAAGGAGAAAAGATTACAAATTTGAAGATTATGAAATCAGGACATGTCAGCTAAGTCAGCCAAGGTGGGTCTTAAACATATGGACGGAAGTATGAGCGCTAAACTTAAACGGGTTCACTTGTAACCGCTGCCACCAAATTTCGTTAAATTGCTGGGGAGGTCCAGATACATGAGACAGGAATAGAAGGATTATTCTTTATTAATATACAGACGAGGGTTACAACCCTCCCTAGGGCAATAGAAGGGGATACCTGCCACGGGACATTCTAAAACGCTTAATGTGAAAATGCGTAACGCAACTTAATGTATTAAAACAGTCACCACAAATCACCAAATTTCTCGCGAATGTATCTGGCCATAAAGACTTACCTGACAAGAAATCAAAACCGAAATGCTAGGAATATGGACTTTAAGCCTTTTCTTTATGGGCGTCAATGGAGGGGAAAACGCTTGACGTAAGATGAAGTCCATATTCCTAGCATTTCGGTTTTGATTTCTTCCCTGGCATGGGTGACGGGTACACCACGTTCCCAAAGCCACGTTAGCCTCGAGCGAACTGCCCGGAGAAACCGCTCACACCAGCGCTGCAACCCGATCTCCTCCCCTTTTAAACACACATTTCTATGGCGTTAAATTAGTGCCAAAAGTCGTGCGCATAAAAACAGAAAATCCATGCTCTCTACGCGCTCGCGATTGCACAGCACTCACTCACTCGCTCGCCGTTAAATTAGGGCCAAAAGTCGAACCACGCGCGTGCGTGTGCTCGAGTGCTGAAAACCCATCCCCTCTACGCGCTCGCGTCTGCACAGCACTCGCTCGCTCGAATTTCCCGCTTCGTCTTACCGTATATAAAAGAATGGGCCAATGTACGGTAAATTGCATTGTGAATAAAATTTCTTAATACAACATCACAAAGCCAATTTAATAAATTCAAATCCTGGGAAGAACGCTCCTCAGATATTAGTTCTCGGGTTAGTGTTAGCAGACTATAGGCGAAACCACCTTAAGTGCTATCTGTTAATGTTTATTAAATTAGCATTAAAATGGAGAGGTTTATAATATCTTTTGTCCTTGTAGCTGCTAAATACACTCATTATTAAAGCCATAAAGTTGTCTGCCTACTACATTGGAATCTCCACTGAGTAAGTGTTTTTGATGGATTTTATTTAACTTTATTATACTCTGGTCCTTAGATCTAATGTCATACTTCTTCACTTATATTGTTTGTGAAAAGGTTTACCACGGTCAAACAGAGCAGCCACTACATCATCATACATGAACAAGCACCTCACAAAACAAAAACATTTCATTTTCATAATTAAAACTTTTGAATGGTAGGCCTAGTGTGTGGATCAGAGACAAGATCTTGACACCTCATTAACTATAATTTGTTCTGTGAACAGCTCAGATACCACCTTCTCGAAAGTCTTCTGCATAAAATAGAAATAGGATTCAGCGCGACTCCACTAAATTTGGATTACCTGGAGTTCCTTTGTCATCAGGAGCTGTATCTTCTGCAGGCCCTGTCTAATCACATTGAAGTACCTCCTGCTATCACCCTGGCTTTGCAAGAGCTCTTTGACCTTGTGAGGGCACATCTGGAACGTCCAGCCCCATGTGTCACACAGGAAGTCGCTGCCACCAATAGACGACCCAAGATTTTGATTGAAGAACAATGTTTGAAAGAAATGCTCCATACTCAACTTCCTGTGCCTTGCGCATAGCCACACTGATGGGTGTTTCAAGAAGAACAATCTTAAGAAGAATAAAAGAGTATGAGCTCTGTGTTAGGGAACTTGACAATTTGGTTTCTTCTGTCAAGAATGATCTACCAAATGCAGGCTACAGGATAGTCAATGCAGGCTGCAGTCAATGGGCTACAGGGTTCGGTGGAGAAGAGTTGCAGCCTCCATGCATAGGGTTGATTCCATGCGCATCATATAAAGGTTGTCAAGTCTTGGCT